>NW_021848711.1:714784-755843 GCF_003651465.1 Formica exsecta
CGACGCTCGCGAAGTCTCGAGTACATCAAACGTGAAAAATCCAGAAGACACGAATAATATAAAAGACACGAATGATATAAAAGACACGATGAAGATGCAAGACACAGAGAATACAAAAGACAGCCAGATGGAGAATAAAAAAAGCTCCTGTGTAAAACTTTTGCAAAATTCTCTAATTGATTCGCAAACCGTGCAAAACGACACGAAGGACACGGAAAAGGAGAATCGAAATCCTGAAATAAGCAAAGACTCGTCGGCTCCGTGTCGGCAAGACTCCAGCAGGGTACTTATAACAGTGTTGATGGAAAACAATTCGAGAGGATTGAGCAATGATTTGATACCTCTAATTGATTCAGGTCTGAAGAAGCTACAGGAACAGCTTGCATCGACGGATCAGCCGTCTTCGGTTGAGTCTACCGATGCTGTTAATTTGCCCATCAAGTCTGTTACGAGGATGGAAATGAGCATCTCGAATGTCGAGAGCTATTCCACAAAGGATTCGACGACGGACTGTCGACAAATCGTGCCGTGTTCTTCATTATCCATGCAGAAAGACGTTAAAGATAATAGAAATAACAACGGATTCTTCGCTGCCGTCGCGCAAGCTATGAAATACGCCCTGAAAAGTTTCTCCGGTCAGTAAAAATTCTAACTACTTTATAAATTGACATATATTTGAAAGAATTTTTTTTTTAAATATCTGTCCGAATATTAATTTCAGGCTTGGGCATTCCAGCAAGCAACGTCACGACAACCGAAGTAATTCAACAACGGAAAATCATCGAGGAATCGACATTGACATCCCTGGAATCGGCCGTCAGCAGCGTCGACAACATCCGACTTCGTCCAAACAAACGAGCCCGCGATATCACCGAAGTATCCTCCTCGCGAGTAGATTCGATCGCCGTGGACGTCCGAAGTCCCCTGGCGAAACGTCAGAAGGGATGGTACAAGATGATTAAAGCACGCCAGCCGATCAACAGAATGCGAAACAGATACGCGACAACGTCGTCCAGAGGAGTGCAAGTTTTCAGTCAAGGATCCCTGACAGTAGGCGATACGGTCCTCCCGCTTCCTGCGCGAGCCCATCAGTCTACGCAAACCGAGTGATCATCTCTTTTTTTTATAATAAAAGATTAAAATATTTTTTATAATATAAGAATAAAATATTATTATCCTGCGAGTATAGTAGATGAATTAAGAGAAATATTTTAATGAGAGAATGTATTTTGTGAAACTATACACGTGGCGCGTCTAAAAAAATTGTTTTAATAATCGAGACATTTAGTTTACTAATTTATTTTTTGTTATAATAATTTACTATAGAATATTCGAAAGGAAATTTCCATTTAAAAATCGAAGTGACGTGTTACAAATATGTGCTGATATTATACATTATATTAAATAAAAGATGGTGTGTTTGTGTCGCGAATTACATTAAAAATAGATTATACTTTAATTCTTGGAATATATATCTTGTGATTATGATTATTTAAAAAAAAAAAGACATTTTGAAGTATTGTTCTTGTTTGTAATATTTTTTTCACATATGTAAAGTAAACGTAAATTATGTCATTATAACATCAGGTTTCATATATATCTTTTCAGATTTATATTATTTAAAATCATTAATAAAGGTAATGAAAACGTGAATCAATCAAAATATACAAGATATCTCAAAACTACCGAATGTCCTTTTAATGAAAGATTTTCTGGCCAATTTTTGGAGACTATTTCTTCAATGAAAATATCGAGGGAGGTCATCATTTGCAAATTTTTACTTTTTACATTCATATATCTCGTAACCAAAATTTTTTTTAATTTTTTTATTGAAATAAACTTAATCTGAAATTAACCGAAGAACGTATAGTTTAATCTTTTAATTCCACAAAGTTTAATTTGTGGAAAGACTTTCTTTTTTAATCGTTTATAATTTGGAAATTATTGATGCCTCGACGCCTTTTCGTTGAAAAAAGAAATCATATTCGCACATTATCTAGAGACTGAAATACACCCATTCAATAATAATCAGCTGATCATCTATTACGTAGATAACGTAGATAACATGAGACTAAAAACTATTACCATCGTATGATAATATATATGTGCCTTTAGCGCGACTAGGACTGGAATCTGGAATTACTATCTGGGATCACCATTCAGCACATGTAGTAATAGTATAGCTCGGTCAGCTGTTAAATTTTAGGTTATGTAATGATTATCTGTTATTAACATCGATATAAAACAGTAGTGATTTTTCTTCAGTGAATATAAAAAAGTAAGCTATAATTATTACAATAAAAGTAGAACTCTTTAACGATACTCTATCCACTATCAAATTTATTTATATTTATTTATTTTTATTATTTGAATGGACATATACTCTTATGACAAAACTACATAGCACTTTTGATCTTAAGGAATATTATAAAATTATTGAATTCTTAACTTAAAAGTTTATTAGTATGGAGAAATGATGATAATGACTGTAACTGTTTAAAATTGCTTATAGGCTTGTCGCAACTGACACAACATATGCACACAAAGTTCTTAAAAATACAGTATTCGATATTTTTTTAAATTTAATGATTTAAAATAAACAATAACATTAAAGATAAAAATAAAATTCTTCTCAGCAATATATTTCACAGTGTCTTATTATGTCTTATAGTTTTGTCGTAAAGTGTATATATTATGAATTTTAAAGATGTGTTATATGTATATATAATCCAAACACTTTTCCAGATTACACGAGCAACGTTAAAATGTCGTCGTGGAAAAAAGCCGCGAAGACGAGCCAGAAAACCCATCGGGAACGTCACCAGCCCGAAGTTCGTAAGCATCTCGGGCTGCTAGAGAAAAAGAAAGACTACATCTTGAGAGCTAGGGATTTCCAGGAAAAGCAGGCGACGATCAAGCTTCTCCGGAAACGTGCGCTGAACAAAAATCCAGATGAATTTCACTTTCATATGATTAACTCTCAATTAGTGAATGGCGCTCATAGAGAGAAAGACAAGAAAGATAAGCACACACCTGAACAGATAAAGTTGATGGAGACACAGGATCTCAGATATGTAGCGTATAAGAGAAATATTGAATCGAAGAAGATAGACAAGCTGCAGAGCCAGTTGCATATGATTGACATTGCCAATGAAACGCAGAATCAACACATTTTCTTCATAGAAGACAGCACAGAGATGAAGAATTTTGATCTTGCCAAGAAACTGGATACACATCCAGCACTTCTGTCCAGACGTACCAATCGACCAAAGCTAAGCACGATTAAAGACATGAAGTTGCCGGAATTGGATGACAAAACTATTACTAAGATCGGGCAGAAAAAGCACATGGCTTACAAAGAACTCGAAAAGAGGGTTCATAGAGAACGCGAGTTGACAGTCGTGGAGCAGAAGTTGGAAATGCGCAGGGCGTTAAAGGATAAAAAGATCAAAAAGCCAAAATTAGTGAAACCTGGTTCGAAGGATGCTGCTCCTATTTATAAATGGAAGTTCGAAAGGAAACGGTGACTTGTGTATTGCAGAGAATTTGTTGTAATAAAGAGTATTATAATTTTATATAAGCGCTGTATAATTATGAATTGTTCAATGAAAGTTTGCATTTGGCGATTTATAGATATGCAACTCTCATTGTTTCTTTGATGTCGATTTCTTAATATACTGCATATCCGCGATACCTTTAGCTACCTAATCTCTTCGGTTGCGATAGCTCGCATATGACATTGTGGACCGGCATGGACAACCAACCGGCCAACGCGATTCCGATCGAGTCCGCCATCGACGCGATCCCCATGGAGACCTCAAGATCAGCTTTCGGAATCTGCGATCAAATTAATTTTGCACAATCGTAGAAAATAAATCGCCAGATAGAGAACGTGACAGAATATTTTTCATTCTTTTAAAACGTAAATTCTCGCTAGAAATATTCAACAAACTTAACTTTTATATTTTTGGATTTGCATTATTTAATATAATTCTAAAATTGATTTTTTTTTAACAATAGTTTCATTACCTCAGTCGATATTCGGTAGAAAGTATTCACCTGACCTTAAACACTGTCGTATCCTCGAATTTTCCCTCCATATTGACACACAGATGAAGATTTCTGCCTTGGAAATATATATTATAAAATCTGACGCATGCTCTTATGAACGGTATCCTTGGAAAAGGAACGCACATCGGTCTAGGATTCTTTCCTGAAAATATATAACAAAGAACGAATTAGAAAAAGAATATTATCTGTATAAAAATCTCCGATCTAGAAATTCCTCTCTTTTTCTTTCATCTACAAATTTCGTTGGTCAATCAAACGTGTGGACTTATCTCTGTACACACTACTTACCAGAGACAGTCCTCGTATAAAGGATTCTATCATTCATCAAGATGTGTGCGGTGAAGCTAAACTCATCGGGATCGTACGTGATGTTCACACAGGCCTTCTGTTTCCACCTGTCGTACAAGATCCGCGAGCAACATCCGCAAACGCCACCGAGACACTGACATGGTCCTTGTCTTGTAGCGGTAACCGTTTCATTTCCAGATTGTGACGAATTCGAGGCCTGTCTCAGCAACGTCTTCAGCTGCTTCAAGTCTTCCCGCGATACCGAAAATTCCTCGATCCCGCTGCTAACGATTTTTCCCTCTGTCGTAAGGTTCCTGTCGATCCTCGGCACCGAAGCCGATCGCGTCGCGAGGACGACGATCAATAGCAGCCAGCGAGCGGTCTGCTTCATCCTGTGTCCTTGATCTTGCCCGACGTTTAATCGAGGTAAGACGACATCTCCTCGAGATGTGCTCCTTCCCGGACGATCGAAACTTGACTGGCCGGTTAGTGAACGCTTGTTTGCTGACCCCGTTTTACGGTGAAATTTAGGCTCGGTCGCGAGTCGTTCATTCGCATTTTGTGTCATCAGCTAGAACTCGTTATAACGAAGCAATAGAGATTCTTAGAAAATATTGTCAAGTGTCACAAATATCTTCGATTAAATATAACAAGGATAAAAGATGTAGAAAATTATCTAAAATCACAAATAAACACAATTATTAATTTAGAATTAAATTAATTGATTTTTATTCATTTCTATTATGCAAAATTCTTGAAGGCATTGTCTACAATTAAAACGAGAGTATATTTTAACGATATGAAGATAAATGATATCAATATCCATTCAATGAGTATCCCACAAGATATCAAGGCAAATTCAATGTTATTGCATTATTTTATAATGAAATTAAATACATATATATTTGAACATTTATTATATTTTATTATAATAAATAATAATAATAATAATATATTAATTGCAATAAATATAAAGTTATTTATATGAAGTGTATTAAAAGTATTCACATACGTCGCGCCGCCAATTAGACCCTCCCACAATACAAGGGCGAAAACGATCCATATATTTGGTATATAATAGAAAATAGCCTCAAAGAGGAGAATTATGACGTTAATGAACTGAAAAGAAAAATCAGTTTTGAAATGTATTTCTCACGACAACTCAATATATTAATTCGTATTTTTGTTTAATCTCTTGAGTATATAATTACCTGCAACACGGACATAATCCAAATTTTGTCAATCGTAACTATGTTCACCGACGATTTCGAGATAAATAGACCTATCTGACAATCTGCTTGGAGCCATCTGTATTGCTCGTATGGTTTCAACCAAATGTCATTGAATTCGATGAACTCGTACTGTAAACGTATTTATTAATATTATGTTCACATACAACAATACTATAAATCTTAAAACAATACTACTAGTGATCGTTCAAAAGAAATTGAATTTAACAATCTGTTCTGTATCTCAACCAACCCTTCTCCCCTTAATTAAAATTAATTATCGCATAATAATTTATAAAACGGTCCGATGAGCAATATTATGTAATTTCTCTGCATATATCTTTCCTTTTTTAAAATAAAAAAGAAAGGAATTTATTTATCTTGTATTATTTTAACAATAATTTATACGATACATAATACTAACAGGAAGAAGAAGAGATGTTTGTAATATAAATATACAAGTAGATTTAATTGAAATAAACAAATACGTGTTTTTAATTGTTGAAGCTAGCGAGGATGTGGCAAAATATTGTATACCAGGCCTTGATTGATGAAATATCCGAAAAGGTAAACCAATCCGAGCGGTATCATGTATTTCAGCAAGCCAGGTATCAAATTGATCTTGTCTCTGATGCTCTTCTCGGAGACCTGGATAATCTGCTCTTGACTTTTGGTACCGTTTTTGGTGATTGATATTTCTGTATTCGCCGGATGTTTGAGGATACACCAGAACGTGATCGCTTGCAAAAATGGCGCAATTAACATGACCAATAATGTGTTCTCGATAGACAATACCGTAGTGAGACTGGCGTAAGATAAGGCACCGATCACCCCGGCGCCGCCTGTTCCCGATGACCATGTCGAGATCACCTCTCTGCAAGGAGATTTAATTAGTACATTCTAAATTTATCAAACAGCTAAGAAATCGATAAAAATAAATTAAAACGTATAAAGGTATGAAAGATAAAATTAATATTACATTGAATTTACACACATTATAATTTTCGTATTAGCATATTGTAATATAAACAATAGCGGGTAATTTACATACTTACTTGGAGAACTGATTACTGTAACTGAGCAGGGTGGCCTCACCCAAGCCGAAGGAGAGCGATGTTACAACGACGCCCAGAATGGCGAGCCATTCAGCAGTGCTAAACGACACCATGAGAAATCCTGCAGCGGAAAATAACACACAGATAGCCATTCGAGCACTGTAATTAATGAATCGATTAATCGATTAGCATTTTGACTGATGATTGGAGCTTTGTCGCTAGCACATCGCGAAAAGGTCTTATACGAGGTTCCAGTTGTCAACTCTCCGTCATGTTACACAAGTATGATGCATAGAAATGTAAACGCATTAATTAATTCTTCCTACAATATTTTGCCACATAATTTTTGTACAATTGTTACAATTTTTTATCGCTTTTGATATTATTTGCATCTTATTTTGGAATGCAGTTACTAAGAATACATACATTATTATTAAAAGATCATCCCTTAATCGTCACACAAATTAATCTCGGAATCTTATCTTTATTCACCGAATTGTAATTTCGCTAATTACCCCGTTATCGCATGAAGCAGATCATACAAACTAATGATATTTTTGCAAATATATCTGAGTGTATGTGTGTGCGTTAGTGTATTTAGATAAGAATTTAATCTATTTTTTTTTTTTTTAATATTGAGCCAATGTGAGAAAATTCTTCGTAGAAACTAAAGAAAAATAATTGAAACATTTTGTGAAAAAAAGTGACTTATGCTTTAATTCTATTGCCATTCCAATTAATCACTAATAAAAACAAAATTATTTATTTGCAATGCTCATTTTGTAGCGGCTAAAACAAAAGAGAGAAATATATATATAAATACTGACTGTACTAGAAACGGCAGGAACGGCACCATCATCTTAATCACTAGCGATGGTAGAATATCTGCCAAGAGTATGGCACCAGTGGAAACTGTATTGCACGTACGAATTCCCGTCATATTTGTGCCATTTGTCTTTAGCGTAGAATCCTAGGAAAAAACAGTTCAGCAATTCCCTTGCAGATATCCTTATTCAAAATAAGAAAATCTTTTCCATTAAAATTTAATAGCACGGCAGGTTTTACAAACCTCATGTTTTTTTTACATATATTTTTTTCTTTATTTTATTTTATTTTACATATAGTTTCTATATAATTATATTTTTCCCAATAAATAATATACAATATACGCCGAAAAATTCTGTCATCTTGTAAATATTTCAATCGTACTAGATTAATTCTTATGTGCTCTTTTGTGATTTATGTAACGCGTCGATTAGACTAATGAAAAGGACGCTGCTTACACAATAGTGTTCTCATGCTGCTGAATCGTTTTTTCTTACTCGATAAGAGATCCAGTCATATGATATATAAATTACGTGACAATCTTTTTCGTATAAGATCATCAAATAATTGCCAGATGGATCACATTACATGTTATTTTTAACGCGCGGATATTTATAAATTGATACTAGGTGAAGAAATTGGCAAATAAGAATCGAGGTGCGGTAAATTTTTTTATCGTTTAATTCGGCGATGTAAAATAAAGATTTTTACATTTAAGATTTTTACAATTTAAGCCTCAATTTATCCGTTACTTTAAACGTGTGAGAATCGATTAAACTCACCTTATCATCGAATTTGATATCGAGAATATCGTAGGCCGCGCTGAGCATCACGGCGTAGCCATAATTGTTGCACAGCCCCAGAATCCAAAAGGCCACGAGATTGCGCCATCGTGTCTTCTTCGCAATAGCGTCCTCGTCTAAAGTATTCCCGGCCATAGTAAGTTGCTCGGATTGCCCTTTATCTCGAAAAAATCGGTCTCAAAAAAAAATTGTATTTTTTTTTCTCTTCTATCGCTTCGTCTGTCTTTCTCTATATTCTAATTCTCTTCTTGCCGTTCAATTAGCTGCCCCTATCCTTGCCTTCATCTCTACTTCGAACCTAAACGAAACATGTGCTAAATCGGTTTATCGTACTTTTATATACTACTAAAAAAAAAAAAATAAATAAAGAACACTTTTCATAAGTACACTCGTTGTCCGAATAAAAATCCAAATTGCACAAAAGAACAAAGTTATACTTTTTATGAGTCATACTTTTACATCACAAATAATTTTCCGCTATCTGCGGATATATATAATGCACGTTCTACGTGTATTGTTAAACAATTATTAGAATAAAATATATATTAAAAAATATGTTTATAAAAAAAATATATAAATGAGAGAGCTTTATTTTTGTTTAAAGTGTATTATAATAATAAACTCATATAATTATATATAACTATATACACAAATATCACAGCTTTAATTGGCCGATGTTATCTTCCTCTTCGAGCGTCAAATTCAAAGTCTGATTACTTGGTAGCTCGGTAGGATCTGACTCGAAGTCCACCTCGTCATACACTATCGGCCCGTTCGATTCTGCCACTTCCGGTTTTGCCGCTTGGAGAACGCTGACATCTTCGGGCTTTACCCAAGAAACCCCATCCGCGCCTATTTTTACACAATCGAAGTGCAAGACCAGGACCGGCCATCTCACCACAAGCGTCTCGAAGTCAATACACGCGTGTAGATTTCTTCCGGATGTGTAGACATCGAAGAAACGCACACAGAAGGATATAAAGGGAAGATAGAAAGGCATGCACAGTGGTGGCGGATTTTTAGCTAGAGATATGAAAATTACATTATTTAATTTGTCATATTACAAAATTATTATATACGAATACACAAAGATTGTAATATATTTGAAAATTATTATTTAAAACAAATACACTTAAACGTAATCATTTGAAAGTTTACTCATCACAATTTTCTTAAAAATGTTATGTAAGATTTTTATTCCCTTTCATCTCATGAGATGAACAAATATTCCTTTATAACTTTATAAAATAAAAAAATTGAGATGACCCTAATAATTTTCGTTATCAAAATAAATTTTTCAAGACTCTAAAGAATACATATTAAAATTACTCAATCACACTCACCAGATATAGCACCCGTGCTAAGAAGTACTCTCTCGTTTATTATAAATTTAAGTTTGATGGCGAAATCTTCAGGGATATAAGTGAAATTGGTGCAGGCATGACGATCAAAATTAAAAGTGGTTATATTGACACCAGTACAACAGCCGCACGTAAAGTTTTCGCAATTGCATCCTGCGCCATGGAAAGAAATCCTAGGTACAGGGTCGCGACTGTCTTCCAGTTCGCCCTTCAATCTCAACCGTGTGTTCGGATCGTAGTACACCATGTCATATTTGGATACATCTGAAAGAAAATAATGTACTTAGTTAGATACGCATTTTGTTTCAATATAATTTATAAATTTGTGCATAATTTTCTAAATAATGTCATTTTTTTATATATGTAATACTATAATTTTTAATTATAATATAATAATGTTATACTTATATTAATTGCAAGAATTATTTCATTCTTCTCACCGATATAGCCAATATCCGCAGTGACGTCCTGAATTACAAGGATGAGGAGGGACATGCAAATCCATTTAATTAACATTATTGGACGATCGTACACAACCTTCACGCTTCGATGCCAACAGCAGACTGGAATTGGATACAGGTTGGACCAAGCCGTAGGAGCATCAAGTTCATTAATTATGCATCAACTTTCCATAGAAGATAAAATCGATACGCTCAATAAATCGTTGCGGTATAAATTAATCGACGAAAAAGACAGTCGAAAATATTTTTAATTTTGTTAAAAACTGAAATAAAATGATAGATGTTTATAATAAATCTGAATATAATTATTGTACAAAAATATTCATCTCGAGATAAATTTCAAAAATATATTTTTAAAGATATATCTCGAGAAATATCACAAGAAATAATTTATATTAGTATTGAAAAATAGTTATCAAAGTAGAAAATATGCAACGTTTATTAAAAACTAGAATGATGCTTCCAACAAAAACTTTCCTTTCATAAAGAGTATTAATTAGAAGAAATAAATCAAACGTCACAGACAAAAAAATAGAACTGATAAGAGATGCATAATATAGCGCAAATTATATTTTTATTTAATTTGTTTAATTACAGTATCAATAAATAACTTAAATAAATACATAAATCATAAATATTTATTTGCTCTTAATAAATAACATTAAGCTAGTCGAGCAAATTATTATGGCTGAGGTCACAAACAATCATATAAGTCTTCCTTACGTATAAACTTTTTCAGATTCTCATATTAAAATCTTTTTAACAGTTAGTATTCTAAAGAATCTCACACAATTTTATTTGAGTTTTCTTTCAAGAAAACTCTCTCATCTTCGCTCTGACGAATCTTGCATCAGTCTCCATATAATTTAATAAATACAAATTACAATTAATTATGTAAAGATAATTGTGATAGTAAAACAAACCGTTATTTTTCAACAATAAAATTAATTTATATTACAAAATTATCTCTTTTATATAATGTTATAAAATAATAATTGGAATATAATTGTAATTCTATTTTTATATTTTGTTACAAAACTTGGAGAAACGCAGAGACTTTTATAATTTTATCGTTAAAAATGGGTCTGACATTATCACAATTGTATTAATCTACCGAATTTTTGACGAATACTCCGTTGATTCGACAAAACGCCTTAAGTTTTATCGAAACAGCGAATTTACGGTCAGATAAAAAAAAACAGCTTTTTTCGATTCTCTTTCAATTATCCTATTGACTGGAGTTCTGCACATTTTAAAGCCTTGTGAGTTTGCTTTGACGATTCCCATCGGGATGCTTTCTGGCCAGAAAGTCCAATTCACCGCTGTAATCCTCGTCGTGTTTATCGGCGTTAGTCTGACTCGTCGTATTCCTTTTATTTTTTTTATTTTTCCCTGTATCCATAAGAGCACTCAACATGGCATCTTCTTCTTCGTCATCATCGTCATCGTCGTCCAATTCAGCAAGATCCTCAGCCTTCTCATCATCGTCATCACCATCATCATAATGCTCTGTGTGCTTTTCATCATCTGGTTTATCTTCATCGTCTTCGTATACATCATTCTTGTCTTCGTCATCGTCGTCAAGTACTTCATCATCGTCGTCGTCGTCATCCTCATCGTCGTCATCGCCCAAAATATCATCGTCATCAACGTCTTCATCATACTCGTCCTTGATGGGTTTCTTTGCTGGTTTCTCGGGATCATGGATGGCATTGACGCTAGTCGACGTCACGCTGGGTTTCTTCTGTCCAATAATTCCCTTCTTTACTTTATTGGTGGTCGCCTTGTTAGGCTTCGCAAGATACGTGACTTTATTAGAGGCCTCCGTGACTTGATCTTGATTCTCATCAGTGTTATTTTCCGTGTTGCTCTCAGTCGATCCCGTACTTTCCTCGTCTACCACTTTACCGGGTTCCTGAGTGCCTTCGTGTTCCTCGTCGTCATTTTCCGACTCGTTGTTGGGGAAAGTAGGCAGTTCGTGATCGTCCAGTGATGCCGGCGTCGTTGGCTTTGATAAAATCGGTATAGTAAATTCCAACAATGGCGCCGCAGTGGTAACTTTAGGTCTCTTCGTGGCGGTTTCGTCGTCACCGGTGAAGATATCTATCAGAGCGCTAAAACCTAAAAGGTCATCGTCGTCGTCATCGTCATCCGACTCTTGCGCGTCATTGACTGCCGAAGCATCCGTGACGGAATTGAGGGAAGGTCTTTCGTCATCTTCGTCATCGTCATCATCGTCATCATCGTCGGAGCCAAGTCCGAAGAAATCATCATCATCATCATCTTCCTCGACGGATTCCGCCTCGATAACCGGAAGTGGCTCGGCTGGTCGAAGCTTCAAACCTTCTGGACCAAACCTGAAATTTAAGATAACATTATAATACTTTTAATAATGTTTTTATAAATATAGTTTATATATTAAATTTTTATTTCTCTTGAATGTAAATTCTCTCTCTTTCTCTCTCGCTTATATCATATATTTTATCAATTAAAATAAAATAAAAATCCAAATGACATTTTAATCGTTAAGTACCTGAAGCAACTGACGCGAAGACTAGCTTCCAGTTCGGTAGATGATTGCAGTTCCAGACCGAGACAAGCTTTGAAGTGATTCTTCGCGTCACGTTGGATGGAATAAATCCTGCCGCAGAATTTGCTAAAGCCACCCGGTAGAGGAACACATACAGGCTTCGGATTCTTCCCTGGAATTTATATTTTCTCGATGCATATATATCAAACTCTCTCTCTAACTTCTATTTAAAGAAATTATTAAGAGAGATATGTGTCTATATAATAAATGTAATATTTCTATAATAAATTAAAAATAAAGTAAAATATATCTAATTTAAAAATACACTATTAAAAGCATTTTAAATATATTCTATATGTTAAAAATATTTAAAATAACTCGTTTAGAGAGAGTTTAAGTAAATTGAGGTCGTTGACCAAAATAGAAAAAGAATATACTCGATATCAACATTTTCAAAATCATCTATACAAATACTTTCACTCCGGACTGACACAAATTCGCCGAATAACGTCTATGCTTCACACATTCGAGAGACTCTATAATCTATTTTTTATAAACTTCTACCGAAGAAACATGAATGTGCGATCTCACATATTCAAAGCTGATGCCAAAGTATGAAATTTGCCCGATATAACGGGACAAAGATATTTTATACAATGATATTTTTTAGTTTGTTTTTTTAAAAAGAAGTTGAAGAAGAGCTAAAAACGCAACGTGTACATATTTTATTTATCATTATCTTATTATCTTGTATCGACAATGGCACACATATATTAAATAAAAGTCGGATTATATTTCCTGGACATTATGCTAATTTGAATGCACAATTAACACATCTTTTCCGCTAGCTCTTGGACGCGTGGTATACGTGCGTAATTTTTTTCTTTTTTTATGGTGCATGCTGTATTAGATTTTTAGACAACAGATAAACGTGAATTACATAATATTATCAATCTGACCAAGTTTTTTTTTAATAATTTGTAATGACATTATTCCATCAACAAATCAACCTTTATCGAAAGTACATTAAATAAAATCACAATAAAATTATTTAAAAGATTATTTAAAAGATTTTGTTATATTTTTCTATTAGAAAGTTTGCTATAATTATTTATAACGCTCTATATAATTATATTTTTATATTAATAATATTACGTAAAAAATATGTTTATAAAAAAAATATATAAATGAGAGAGCTTTATTTTTGTTTAATTTATATATTTTGTATTATTTAATTTAGAGCTTATTTTTAATAGAAATAAAGTGGCAAATGACAAGAGGATATATTGATTTTAATATTGATTTGAAACAGAATTTACATACATTTGTGTTAACTTTAATTTAAATTTATCTTTATGTTTTCTTTGTGCTGACACTTGCTATACAATGTTACTGAAAAAACTACTCACAATAACAAACGAGCCAAGTTGCGTAATATAATAATTTTCCAACCGGAAGATACAACAATCAAAAAATTATGCCATTGTTTTTGCAAAATTTTAATATAATTTTTATAATTGCAGACTATCAATGTCAAGACATCTTTAAAGATATTTGTGTAATATTATTATAGTCTAATTATAACAGAGATATTTCGTTTATCAGTCAGAACGAGATGATGAAAAAAATGTGATACAAAATCCAGAGCAGATGTTTTATTAATTAAATTGACTCTAAATGCAATTTCATTTATTTTGTAATAGCCAGTATCTAATGTTACAAGTCTAAAACTTTTGAAACAAAAGCCTACTAATTAATTAGAAAGAATAGTCGAGTCTACAATGCGATTTAAATAAAGTAGACTGACAGTGTGTATGGGGAGGAGACACTTATAACTTTTACTATTCTTAGCCAAACCATTCTGTTAAATTTCAGCATGTTATTCATAAAACACATATTTAAATGTCTAATATAATCTACACTCATCAGTTAATGCATTTATCAATACTATTTGTTTGTCGAAAAGAATATTATTACGAAATGAATACAATCGTATTAAGCGTTAAATGTGGATCTTTTGGATTTTAAAATGTAAAATGAAGACTAAACATTTGCTTTTTTACGATTACTAAATACCTAAAATTTTGTGAAAAGGTTACTTGAAAAAAAGGATACTGTCCTTAATTAAAAACAATATAGTTCTTGAATCAAGACAAGAAACTGACGTAAAATTCGTCTCTGAGTTTTGAAGAGTCTATTGAGAAACACATCACACACACAAAGAGTTTTTTATATACAATTCATAACATCACAAAGACAACAATATGCACATTCAAACAGATGATAGCCGAAATTTTTCGAAACATCGATTTTCGGGGATGTTGTTTACTTACAATCTGAAAGATTGCAAAACTATATATATTTTGAAAATGTTCACAAACAACTTAATTTTGTAACAATGAGTATCGCTGTCGAGATTTGATAGCGCGATCGATAATCAAGGATAAGAATTGCAATATCGTATAGTTGCCGCGACGAGTTCTAGTTTCAGAATAAGTATAAATTTTCAACGAGAAAGAAAAAACGGTACATATATCGACATAAGCGCGACCACTCGAGGAAAATCGGCAACGATATCTCCTTCTCGGCTTCTCTTGTAAAGATTTGGAATGATCGCAATAAGAACGGCCGCTTAAGTCGGCCTCCGACCACCGAACTGATTGGAACTGTCATTTAATTATGATCATTTAATTGATAAATTTCTATTAAACTTTTTTTATAATTCACTTTGTATTAATCGACCGTTTCTTCCAAAATAAGTTCTGACATTTCAGTTTTTTCTTTTAATTGTTCTACCATCCCGTTTGCTTCCGACATTTGCGTAGTCATCATCATCTCTCCCGTCATTGATTCTGTCATTGACGACGATTCCATTTCTTCGTTTCCTGCCGTGGACATTTCCTCGTTTGTCATGTCTGTCATTCTCGTCGTGTTATTCATCGGCATCATCGGCAGCTCTATTGACACACTTATACAGTTGTAATTGATCTGCCAAAGTTGTTTCGTGGCATAAATGTCCAGGCGAGGGCGAACCGTAATGGATCTACAAGAAAAAATTAAAAATTGTAAGTTGGAAATAAATGTGTAAGCAAAAGCAAGCTACATTAGATGATAAATTCGGTAAAATAATAAAAATTTTAAGAATTGTAAATTAAACTAAACATTTTTGTTCAATTTTGGATTCCTTCCCATTGACATCACAAATTCGGATATATGAAGTCACTTTGATAAAAATTGTTTAGACACTTACGTAGGAAATAGGTTCAACTCCAACATGTTGACACATGCAGACGAGAACAAGCAACCGGGAACGTGCACGCAAAATTGCAACGCTTTAAAATCTGTAAAATAAATTTTCAAAAAATAAAGCCGCGCTTGTAAACGTGGTGATTATTTCTCTGTTTCGGATTCTACGTTGTTATGAAATCTCTATCACTTCTTTTACGTGCATAGATAACTCATATGTTATCTCAGTGCAGATTTTTAGATTCTGCAATATTGCACAGCAAGATTAATGGAAAAACACTCACTCGTGATTGTTCTGGTGCTGATTGTGTCCGAACTCAACGTGACATCCACATTCAATCCGTTTCTCTGATACGTGAAATTCACGCATACTGCGATGTAGAAAGCAATAATCCAACTTTTAATTTATTATTCTCAGATATTCACATTGTGCTCATAAATAAAAAAAATAAATAAAGAACATTTTCTTTTCTCGCCAAAAATTCTTTAGCTTGAAAATGTTATAACTTGGCAAAAAAATGATTGCAAAATTTTAATTTTAATAAGGTTTCAAAACTTACGATCCTTCTTCTCTTTCGTATATCGGATGATCACACTTTGACAGCAAGAACAGGAGAAGGACATCGAGCAGTTGCAAGATCGTTGACTAATCGAGATCGTTCTATAAATCAGAAATCCTCTGGGTACAGCAACGCCTGATAAAATTTTTCATCTATCAGCGTTTCTTATTTAAATTGATAACTCACATAATAAAATATATACAAAATATTTTTTAAAGGGAAGAGGCGTATCTAATAAAAATATCTAATAGAATAGCACATTTTTTACAAAGTTTTATGATATCTTAATTATTCTTAAAAATTCTAGTTATCACGATTTGTTCATTTATCGGGGTATTGTTTACTCTGATAGATATAAAACTTTCTTAACTGATATTATATATATGTAATTATATAAAAATATATAGTATATAATTATATAAAAATTTAACGTGACGAAGATAATTGTTAGCACTAACTTGAACGGATAGCGATGGCTTCGCAAACAAGATACAACCATATCAAAACAAGAGCACTAATGCTACGCGAATTCATATTTACATATTATGCTTTTATGATAGTATAAGTAAATATATATGTTCTCTTCTCGTGAAATTATATTAGCTTATTATCGAGTTGTGTGTGCAGCGACGTTTCGTTTCGCACTAAACACTTTCTGCTTTTATGCGTTCTACTTGCATTGTACAGGATGCAATCACGAGCTATTATGTTATAGGAAAATATCCGGAACGTTTTTGTCTATTCTGAATTATGTACGGGAGTAAAATTCACTATTACATTCATGCATCCAGGCATCCGTTCCTCGCGATTCAAACTAAAGAGCAATGCATACAATTGTTATAACAAAAATATATCTTAATATATAATTGTTAATCGCAATAAATAGTTTAATAAATAACTACAAGAGTTTAAAGAAAGATGTTTTTGTACATATTTTAATGTAATTTCTTCTTAAAATTCCTCTCTACATTAATTATAATGTCACTTTCTAGCCAAGAATTAAAAAAATATAGATAATGTGTAAACATTTACTTCTTATGCAAATGACGTTGATTATTTTAATCGCAAAATATCAATAATATATTAAACGCGCTTTCAATAAACCGAGTTTGAAAGAAATGCTCGGAACTACATCGATAAATGTATGAAATAAGTTTGTGTGAGTGAGTAGTTTCAACTAAATTGTGTGAGACATAAATCACTTATACGAAATTTGTAATGACATTATTCCATCAACAAATCAACCTTTATCGAAATTACATTAAATAAAATCACAATAAAATTATTTAAAAGATTATTTAAAAGATTTTGTTATATTTTTCTATTAGAAAGTTTGCTATAATTATTTATAACGCTCTATATAATTATATTTTTATATTAATAATATTACGTAAAATGCTTTCCAGACTACCATTTATTGAAATCTATAATCTGTAATAAGTAATTCTTGGCAAAATATTGGTTTTATCGAAATAATAAGAGAAAATAGCGGGACGACAACTGTTAATCGTTACCGTTACTGAACGTATTTACCGTTAACGATCGTGCTGGTTAATATGTTGTCACCAAAACTCAGCTGAACTGCCAAATTGTCACCTTGTAGATATTGCAGGGAGGCACATCCTACGAATTTCAAATACAAAGAGATTCTCTTATCATGAGAAAGAATAACATAATATACATTTTATTATAAAAAAGAGTCTAGAAAGACCTATTTAAAATATTAATACATATAATGCGATACGATAACAATTAATCGGACGATAACGTAATACGATAGATAATAAGCATTCACGTTCACGTTTCCGCTACACTCTCATTTTTCGCGCGACACAATTGCATTGCACGGTAATTACCTGGTCCTTTCAGCTGCACAACCGGTATGTGAAAGTCCCGACAGCAATTGCAGATGTTCTCGTTACAGGTGCAGTATCGGTTCACACTATCGGTCGCCTGTTTCAATGACATCGTCGATAGGTCCATGCCATTCTGCTTCGTGTTATCCGCGGCGCGAGCCACCCGATGTGTCTTATCATCGCGATCTGGGAATATTTATATAATTTTACAAGATGCTTTATAATTTTTTTCTTTACAGTATTCGATTGATATTAGAAAATTGTATTTTTTAATTCAAATAATTAAAGTTTTTGTTTTTTAAAAACCAAATGTAACCATTGCATTTTGCCTGTATTTTTTGTGCAATTTAAAATTTATATCTATCTTTTTCTCAAATTTTCATGAAGTTTATTTTTTTACTTTCCTTCTCCTCATCACTTATTTTCTTCTTAAATTTATTCTTCTTACCGATTACTCGACCATAAGCTGCAAATGCCACCAGCAAGAGGATCAGCAATAGCTCGAAAATCGTCGACAGTCGCATCCTGTCGCCCGTTCTGGAAACAATGACAAAAACATGCAATGTGATTACCATATCACGCTGTGAAAAGATCCGTCTTATATGTGACGGCACGTTCCAATCTTTCGGTTGATTCCAATAAAAAACATGATAATAGAAATCGTGAAAATATAAGAATATTTTACGCGCGTGCCGGTGCAAACATCAAAAAATCACACAAGTCGTTCTGAATCATCGCCATAAATGTCATTTTATTGTTTCGCGATTAATTGATCATCACACGTGATACCTTATTAAACAATTTAACGTAATTTTTAGGGATCAAAATTTTTTTTAATGCAACTACATGCAGTAACAATTTAATTAATATCTTAATAAATCTTGCCAATTTTATTACAATTAATTACTGAAAAAAAAAATGAGATATACTTGGATGTGACATGACTGGGAAATAAGATTTCTCTTAAAAGCCGCTAATCGATTAATAGAAATTTCTGAAATTTATTTTTTTAAGATATAATGTTAGTGAAATCTAATTTAAATACAAGTTTTACAAATTCCAAGGAATATTCGTGAAAACTCGTTTCATCGATTGAGCGACTTTTGAGATCATCACACTTGAATTTCACGCAGCACGCGTTTAACTTGTCACGCAAAGCACACATTAAAAAAGTTCATTGAACGCATGTTTCTTTTCTCCTTCTCTCTCTCTCTCTCTTTCCTCTCATCTTCCAATAATTATCCCATAGTTATTGTCGGCGAACAATAGAGACACTCGTTCCGCTCGTCAATCGTCGAGATAGACCGTCGAGGTGTGAGTGAGTAGTTTCAACTAAATTGTGTGAGACATAAATCACTTATACGATAAGAAAGTCGATGACAGGTGGACACGTAAATAAACATGTTGTTTCACACTTTCGGTGTGAATCGCGACATCTAAATAACTGAAAGTTGTGAAAAAAAGTATCGACTTTCATTTTTTATCTAAGTATTAAGTTTCGGGGAGACCGAGCAGTGCTCGCTCGAGCTCGAGCGTGCCTTTTAAGGAATTAGAGATAAAATAACTCGAGAAGGATGCAATAAGGATGCGAGAAGGATGCGAGAAGAAAGCCCGGAACGCCAAAAAGACGCGACATGATTCGCGAGACGACGAAATCCGAGTTTTCTATTGGATCGAGAATCGAATGGACTATGATTATTGGCAGGCGATCCAGAGTCCGCGTGGAGTATTTAGGTCAGCAATCCGCGCGGATTATTTAGGTCAAGAAATTCAGGACACCACACCAATATAAGACGTGTTCGCGGCCTGCAATGAATCTCCGAAATTCCGATTGTTTTATTGAATTATGCAAATAGAACGACACTATGATTATTGATCATCATATGCATATATTGAAATAAAAATATTATATATTCATGGCAGATTTGCGATATTAAACCTGAAAGAAAATTGTGTTTTATACCCAGACAGCACAAAACGTCCTCAGGATCATCCTGAATATGTCCAGGATGGTTCAGGATATTTGTAGGATGTTTTAAGATATTATTATAAATATATTTTATGAAAATTTAATATGCATACATGATTACTTTCGGTTATGTAGGCTATTTAATATAATTTAGAAATTTTAAGTATTGTAATAAGTATTAATGTCCTATAAATGTCCCCTGGATAACCCCTGGATGTCTGCCCTGTCTATTATATTGAATGTCCTTTGGATTTCCAGAGGACATATACATGTGCAATTAACTGTTAACATTAATTTCGTTTAATATTAATAATTGAATTTGATGCGCACATTTTCACATATTCAAAATTATTATTTATTTAATAATTTATGAGAAATGTTACTATGCGCAACATTCCAAAAACTTTACAAAAAATAGTATTCAACCGCTAGTTAGTTTGTTTACCGCTATGCGAAGCGCAAACTCGTATTTGAGATTTGGTCATGAGAATTATATAAAGCTTGCAAAGAGCAACTAACAGGAAATTAAAAATATAATTATTTTTTATCAGTTCAATTTCTGATGCAATCTGAAATTTATTTTTTTAAGATATAATGTTAGTGAAATCTAATTTAAATACAAGTTTTACAAATTCCAAGGAATATTCGTGAAAACTCGTTTCATCGATTGAGCGACTTTTGAGATCATCACACTTGAATTTCACGCAGCACGCGTTTAACTTGTCACGCAAAGCACACATTAAAAAAGTTCATTGAACGCATGTTTCTTTTCTCCTTCTCTCTCTCTCTCTCTTTCCTCTCATCTTCCAATAATTATCCCATAGTTATTGTCGGCGAACAATAGAGACACTCGTTCCGCTCGTCAATCGTCGAGATAGACCGTCGAGGTAATTTCGGATCTTTCTATCCTTTGATGTTAAGATTCTCATCTTTTTTTAAATAATAATTAGATAAATCATTTTGAGACAAAGAAACAAATTTTATTTCCGGTTTTGAACGCAAGTTCCTTTCGTATGTCCGCGACCGGTTGACCTAAATCCCGGTCACGGTCAAAGGCATGCGTCAGAGAGGCGCTACTCGAGACTCGATGGCGGACTTTAGTGATACTATCGAGGAAACGCGTGTCTTTACACGCGCAGAGAGACACATTCGTGTCACCGTTATAGAACGCGTTATATGGTCAAGGAGCTGGATACGCGATTGGAGTTACATTTCGCTATGTCACCCGTAAAGTCGATCGATCGATTCTCTTCGCATCTCGTCCAGAAAATAAATCACGGACAAAAGTGCTAGTGCGATCTATAGAATGACTTTTCAAACTTTGTGTATCAATCTAGATTTGGAAGATTTTATTAGTACAACGGTAATAGATTATTAATAGGAATATAACTGTATATAATATATGCGTAATATAATTGCGTGTATGTTCGCAAAGATTTAGATTTTATATTATTTAAATGTTTAATACTTATTTTATATTTAATACTTATTTAAATATTTAATACTTATTTTATATTATTTAAATGTTAATAATCTTAACTCAAATCGATAAATTTCCTATTTTAAAAAATCAACATGTGACGTAATCTTGATACCATTACTCAAGATCAAATAGAGATTATAATTTTTTTTTATCTCCTTAATGACAAAAAACATTTGTCTCACATCTTCCGTTCAAAAAAAAAGTATTGCTTTTAAAATATTTTTGATAAATGTTTAAAATGGATTAGCTCATATTCTCTATTTTAATACTTTTATATATAGATATATATAAGATTTCATATAGATATACATATAAATGGATTAGTTTGATTCTATCTTAATCTTTTATTACAGATATATGTGCACGTGCATGTATGCTATGTACTATGTATGAAAGCATTAAGAAAAAATCAATAAAAAATTTACGAGATATTCATAATTTATTTTAATATAACACATTTCATAACTTATTTGATTGTGATATAAAATATCTCATAAAATAACCATGTTTGAATGACCTTAATACTCTTTTACACACGAAATAATAAATGAATTGATGTAAAAAAATACAGAATTAAATTTTTTTTTAAGTATGCAATTGTATAAAAATTATATAAAAAATATGTACAATTATTTATGATATTAATAACAAATAAATATGTATGCATAGCATATATAATTTATAATATTAACATAATCCATTCTTACAAAAAATCTTTTTAGAATAAATCATCATCATCATCATCATCATCATTTTCATCATCATTTTCATCATCTTCCTCATTTTCATCGTCGTAATCGTCTTCATCATCATTAACGTCATCGGGAAAAACTTCTACTTGACCCAAACCGCCTCCATCTTCTGGTTTTAAAAGAGCTAGTCCGTTTGCACCGAATCTAAGGCAATCTAAACTCACCTGTACAAATAGACGCATTTTACACATCGCGTTTCGCACATAATGAAATATTTATTATATATAATATATCATGTTTTTACAATTATATGAGAGCAAATTTATATGTAATTTTTTTGCATTTGCGTTACTTCTACAGAAGTATATGTGTGTGTAGATATTCAATAATATTTTTTACAACAACGAATTTTTAAATCTGACCTTAAACACTGTCGTATCCTCGAATTTTCCCTCCATATTGACACACAGATGAAGATTTCTGCCTTGGAAATATATATTATAAAATCTGACGCATGCTCTTATGAACGGTATCCTTGGAAAAGGAACGCACATCGGTCTAGGATTCTTTCCTGAAAATATATAACAAAGAACGAATTAGAAAAAGAATATTATCTGTATAAAAATCTCCGATCTAGAAATTCCTCTCTTTTTCTTTCATCTACAAATTTCGTTGGTCAATCAAACGTGTGGACTTATCTCTGTACACACTACTTACCAGAGACAGTCCTCGTATAAAGGATTCTATCATTCATCAAGATGTGTGCGGTGAAGCTAAACTCATCGGGATCGTACGTGATGTTCACACAGGCCTTCTGTTTCCACCTGTCGTACAAGATCCGCGAGCAACATCCGCAAACGCCACCGAGACACTGACATGGTCCTTGTCTTGTAGCGGTAACCGTTTCATTTCCAGATTGTGACGAATTCGAGGCCTGTCTCAGCAACGTCTTCAGCTGCTTCAAGTCTTCCCGCGATACCGAAAATTCCTCGATCCCGCTGCTAACGATTTTTCCCTCTGTCGTAAGGTTCCTGTCGATCCTCGGCACCGAATTATTTAAATATTTAATACTTATTTTATATTATTTAAATGTTTAATACTTCTCTCTCTTTCTCTTCTGATATATTATTTCCTTAAATTTATTTACCTGATGATATTTGAAATATAAAGCAAAATTTTTGTCAATTTTGTATAATAAATGGGAAAGAGAATTCTTCTCAAAAATATAAGCATTGATCTTATTTCACGCTTTATCAATATATATCAACTCTATCCTAGTGACTTAAAGATATAACAACTTAATTCTATTAAATGTAAGTAGAAGTAAAGATTATACGTTATGAAAAAAAGATTATATTTAAAGAGATCAAGAGTACCGTATTTAAAGGATGCTCAGTGATCGCGTCTAGATGAATTTTTTATCGCGATATGTTTGTTTTCCAACCCTCGAACGGACAGATTGTATATACGTGACTCTACCCACCTGTGGATCGTTGAGAAGAAATCCAAGGAGGCGGCCGTGCTCGTGCTCTCCTGCACCCTGCGGCTCTTTTTCCCTGACTCTTCGTCTTACGGAGGCCAATGTCCAACTGAAGATGCCGCCCAACTCCCCCCAAGGTCTCTTTAAAAGTCGGTCAGGCCGACCACCACCTGCCGTCTCGCAAGCCGCTGCTAGGATTATTAAACATTCTAATGCGCTCTAGGTAAATCAGAGGACGGCTCTCGCACCAATCGTTCGCTTCCGATTTTTCGTCGCACCTCGTTGAACGACGACAGCGGCGGTGTCATCGTCGTCGTTCCAACGATGAAAGCGCCTTTCCATCTCTCTACAAACCGGTACCGGAGGCTCATGGCGCGTACAGATGAATGGAGATGTTCCCGAATGATTCAACACGTACGAAAATATCCGCGAAGGTTGGGGGGAAAGGGGGAAGTCGTGCCGGTGACTTCCGTCATCCGGATTCCGGCAGAAAAAGCGACAGCCTTCGCGACAACCTTCGCGGTACATTTATTTACATAAAGTCGTTTGAATAAATCATTGTGATAAGAAGAAATAAATAATACATAGAATATCCCTCGAGCGACGAATGTTCCGGCAAGATAAATATATAAAAAAAATATTTATGTATTTTTTAATAATACTGTTCTACATGGCGAAAGTTCAGGAAGAAATTATTATTAATTATATTTTTCTATCTTTATACATCAGATTTTTCATGGCAAATTCTTTAAAATGTTACTATTCAAAATATTAATTATAAAGTTTTATTGTTACGCATATGTCACAATT
Organism: Formica exsecta; assembly: GCF_003651465.1. Lineage (NCBI taxonomy): Eukaryota > Metazoa > Arthropoda > Insecta > Hymenoptera > Formicidae > Formica > Formica exsecta. Next base: position 739,504 of record NW_021848711.1, read on the forward strand.
GTCAGTTGAACGTTATTATACATATTATAATCTTCTATTTTATCATTTGTGCACCTTGTATAATGAGACCTAATTTTTCTATATCGTCCCGATAACTTGCGATGCATCGACAATCAACGTAAGTGACATCCATTCTTTATACGCGTCGTACATGCCGATGGCTTTGACATCTATATTATCATACAGGCAGATTTCGTGGAGCTGCTACTAACTATTATCTTTAACGGACATACTAAATTCTTTTTACTATGACTATAACAGAATAAAATAAAATAGAAGGTAATAAAATATAAAACAAAATATGTATTATAAAATATAAAAACAGATATACTCGCTTATCATAAAAAGAAAATTGTAATTAAATGTAACAAGTATTATATATATATATATATATATATAATCATCATCATCATCATCATTTTCATCATCATTTTCATCATCTTCCTCATTTTCATCGTCGTAATCGTCTTCATCATCATTAACGTCATCGGGAAAAACTTCTACTTGACCCAAACCGCCTCCATCTTCTGGTTTTAAAAGAGCTAGTCCGTTTGCACCGAATCTAAGGCAATCTAAACTCACCTGTACAAATAGACGCATTTTACACATCGCGTTTCGCACATAATGAAATATTTATTATATATAATATATCATGTTTTTACAATTATATGAGAGCAAATTTATATGTAATTTTTTTGCATTTGCGTTACTTCTACAGAAGTATATGTGTGTGTAGATATTCCATAATATTTTTTACAACAACGAATTTTTAAATCTGACCTTAAACACTGTCGTATCCTCGAATTTTCCCTCCATATTGACACACAGATGAAGATTTCTGCCTTGGAAATATATATTATAAAATCTGACGCATGCTCTTATGAACGGTATCCTTGGAAAAGGAACGCACATCGGTCTAGGATTCTTTCCTGAAAATATATAACAAAGAACGAATTAGAAAAAGAATATTATCTGTATAAAAATCTCCGATCTAGAAATTCCTCTCTTTTTCTTTCATCTACAAATTTCGTTGGTCAATCAAACGTGTGGACTTATCTCTGTACACACTACTTACCAGAGACAGTCCTCGTATAAAGGATTCTATCATTCATCAAGATGTGTGCGGTGAAGCTAAACTCATCGGGATCGTACGTGATGTTCACACAGGCCTTCTGTTTCCACCTGTCGTACAAGATCCGCGAGCAACATCCGCAAACGCCACCGAGACACTGACATGGTCCTTGTCTTGTAGCGGTAACCGTTTCATTTCCAGATTGTGACGAATTCGAGGCCTGTCTCAGCAACGTCTTCAGCTGCTTCAAGTCTTCCCGCGATACCGAAAATTCCTCGATCCCGCTGCTAACGATTTTTCCCTCTGTCGTAAGGTTCCTGTCGATCCTCGGCACCGAAGCCGATCGCGTCGCGAGGACGACGATCAATAGCAGCCAGCGAGCGGTCTGCTTCATCCTGTGTCCTTGATCTTGCCCGACGTTTAATCGAGGTAAGACGACATCTCCTCGAGATGTGCTCCTTCCCGGACGATCGAAACTTGACTGGCCGGTTAGTGAACGCTTGTTTGCTGACCCCGTTTTACGGTGAAATTTAGGCTCGGTCGCGAGTCGTTCATTCGCATTTTGTGTCATCAGCTAGAACTCGTTATAACGAAGCAATAGAGATTCTTAGAAAATATTGTCAAGTGTCACAAATATCTTCGATTAAATATAACAAGGATAAAAGATGTAGAAAATTATCTAAAATCACAAATAAACACAATTATTAATTTAGAATTAAATTAATTGATTTTTATTCATTTCTATTATGCAAAATTCTTGAAGGCATTGTCTACAATTAAAACGAGAGTATATTTTAACGATATGAAGATAAATGATATCAATATCCATTCAATGAGTATCCCACAAGATATCAAGGCAAATTCAATGTTATTGCATTATTTTATAATGAAATTAAATACATATATATTTGAACATTTATTATATTTTATTATAATAAATAATAATAATAATAATATATTAATTGCAATAAATATAAAGTTATTTATATGAAGTGTATTATAATAATAAACTCATATAATTATATATAACTATATACACAAATATCACAGCTTTAATTGGCCGATGTTATCTTCCTCTTCGAGCGTCAAATTCAAAGTCTGATTACTTGGTAGCTCGATATATATATATATATATATCATCAATCAAATTTATAACTTACCTCTCCAAAGTATTTTTCAATTTTTACACAATGGTACAAACAGATGGCGACGCAGCCATAAACTCATGCGAGACGCGACGAGCTCACGACACAAATTCTAACCGAAGACCCACTTTCGTGCACGTTCAGTTTCCTCTGCGGGAGTATATCGTCTTGTCCAAGAGAAGAAAGAAAAAGAGGAAAAATATCCAGAACACGCGCAAAGAACGATACGAGTGCAGCGAGAAATTAATGCTGGCTCTTGTTCATTCGTTTGCCCCTCGTGGAATTCTCGAAGCGATTTACGTGAATCGTGTTTTGGCGGTTAAGGAGGGGCCTTTCTCCGGTTAGTAGGTCGAAGAAAGTAGTGGTCAGAATGATGGTTCGTCTTGGTTAATATTTGTTCGTTTGACGGCCGGCCCAGGTCATCGATAGAGCGATAGCTATTAGTATTAGAACTTCTAATTGGATGTCTAATTGACATGCTTAAAAACGATAGCGTTTCTCATAATAAAAATCAAATCATTATTTCGGAAAAATTTGTGCTAATTTTTACACATTTCAAATGTCAAGTAGATATTGGTATAATTTCAAAAATGATTGTTTATAATGAATATAGATTAGAAATTGCTTGGTTCACTCGAATGGCGTTTCAAATGTATAGTTTCCTTCGATTAAATTAAATCGCGCTAAAATCAACAGAATAGATTCTATTATTTCCCGCAGTACTATTTTGAATGACGATTCGATCTTCGCAATTTCCTAAAGTATCGACGAATACCACAAATGACCCACAAACATGTGGGTCATCCCGATCGCGTGCGGGGGACGAACGAGTTTTTACGTAATCTCGTGGAATAATCGTCGATCGGATGCTGCGTGCCTCCAATTTGCGATCCCGCAGTTGCATCGGCGAAGAAAAAACATTAACCGACGATTCCGACGTGCAGTCGCGCTTGCTGACGTGATTAGATTTACATGGCGATTAAGGCGGAGTGATCGCATGTTCCTGACATTGACGTCTCGTGATACGAAGAGACTATTTATGCAATTATAATATCTAACCAATAATCGTTTCCTGGCGATGATTGACGACAGAGTAAATACCCGGTTGCTTCGGGGAGATCGCTTCTTTCGATATAATTATATAACTTTGGAGAAATCGCGATCTTTTTCCGCAGTATCTTTTGACATTGCAAGAAATCTTAATCTTTAATTTTGTCGCGTGACTTTATCAAGCTAGACACACGTCTATTTTTGTCTCTTCAACACGTATCTATGATAATTTCTGATACAAAAAAGTCTTCAATAGTAGATGGACAAGATATGTTTCCGCGTTATTGTAACGAATCGAATTTATTAGTTTTATCAAGCTAGACACACGTCTATTTTTGTCTCTTCAACACGCGTATCTTTGATAATCTCTGATACAAAAAAGTCTTCAATAGTAGATGGACAAGATATGTTTCCGCGTTATTGTAACGAATCGAATTTATTAGCGATGTTCTTTCTTTCAAAAAAAATAATTTTTTACTCGGCCCATTTTGATAGTTACATCAGCACATACTTTGCTCCGTTTTCTATCTCGGAATCACGCGCGAACCATGCCCACGCATTTGTCCGAGAAAGAAAGAAGACAGTGTAATCAATTTGTTGGAATCATAAATGATTTTGCAGTAAATCAATAAACGGCCGACCGTGATTTTTTTCAAACGGTGAAAGCTGAGAGAAGAGACGGTGCTCGCGCGGGAAAAAAAAGAAAAATCTCCGGCGGCGTGTTATTAAATTAGAAAACGTTCGCGCATAAAGAGCTTTTTTGAGCCTGTTGGAAAGTGTTCTCTTGCGTTTACGGAAATTTTGCGCAGTAACGCGTATAGAAACTTAGAGAGGAGCAAGAAGTCGGTAATGTCGATAATTAAATTCGAAAGTAGAACATTTAGCAATCTTACAAAAGTTCCTCGCCAAACTTGACACGGTTATTCAAGAACTGAAAATATTCTTCCCTATCTTACTCCGATCTTGTCGCAGAAAATTTGTGACAACGACAATTTAATGAATGTTTGCCTTCACGGTGAAGAATCGTGCGCGAGAGCGTGAAGATGCCCCCGAGATGACAATGCCTGGAAGAAATTTCCAGAGAGAAGCTCTACATTTCTCTACTTCTTCCCGCTTTCGACAAAATCTCAAAAAAATTGCAGATCTATCTAAAATCGTCAAAGCTTTCCGGCAATCTTGTAGAAAAATCATTATTAAGATGACCTTCCTCCAGAAAGGAACTAGAGATAATAATCCTCAAAGAGTAGCCCAGTCTCTTTTGTCCCCTGGTTTGTAGCCCCACGAGCGTCGCGGAGGGGCGCGGCGCCATTGGCCGAGTCCCCATCTGTGCTAGTACCAAGCTGATGGAGAAGAAGGAGGTCACCCGGTCACCCAGATGAAGTTCCTTGCCCCCTCGTCGCGTCGCGTCGCGTCGACGATGCTCAATCCCCAGGGTGCCCCACCGTCTCGACGTACCCGACCAATCCTGTCCCCTGTTTTCGTGCCGACCGCCAAACTGGTCGGCGATCCTACACCCGCGGTACCGGCGCCGTGTCCAGATTTAAGCTTCTTCTTTGCCGGGCAGGATCTCCGAAGATCCTTCTCATCCGTTGCGCGCGTCAGTGAATCCGCGCGAAAGTACCCGCGCGATCTTGATCAGCCGAGGATCTTGCTGCTCGAGGGATCGTTTTTAGCCGAGCGCTCTGTTTTGATTTGAACAAACGTCATCTTGAAGAACATCATGGCTATGAAAGCTACGATCTTGATGCTGATGATCACACTGGTGGTCGTCGCGTCCGCCGGATTGCTCGGTGAGCTGTTGGGACTCATTGTGATCGAAATTTGATTAAATACGCTGGTGCGAAAATTCAGGCTTGCGTAGAGATACAGATGATGTCGACGTGCGTCGGAGATTTCAACGTCCGGAAGACGGGTGCACGTGTGTTTGCTTTGCTTTCTGATCGATTGCGATCATTTTCGATCATATGATAAACACAAAAAGCGATTGTTTTTTATTCGCGTGGAAAACAAAAAGTAGTTAAATTTATCTTGCTTGTCATAAATATACATTGTGGATCGCGTAATTTGAAAATTTTTATTGGAAATAAATAATTATATTTTATATTTTATTATTTTATCAGAGAATAAGCTTGTTGACATAGTTTTACAGAAAAATCTAGTTTTCAACAATATTTTTGCAATCTCTTTAATAATCTTAAATATATTGATTCTTTATTTATGATTACATAAATATTGTTTAAAATATATGCTGTGCAAATTCAAATTAATAATATTCCGTTTTGAATAAACACACGTAAAATTTTCTCATATAAATTCGTAAAGTAAAAGATTTACGAGAGATACAATAATTAGAGAAAAGTCCTTTAATTTTATCTTCATCGACCTTAAGTTTTCTTTGTCTTTATATTATTCTGTCTTTATCCTCAAAAATGTGACAAGAGCTGTCCTCAAAATTGTCATTCGGCGCCTCGGTTCAACAAGAAAGTCCGTCAATAGAAATTCACATTGACACGCTTAACACTCAGCATGTAGTTTCCCGCATCTATTGTGGGCATAAATGCTGTCGCAGTTAGCTGCCTGATTCGTCATTCCGATCGCCGAGAAAAAGAGAGAGAGAGAGAGAGAGAGAGAAATTCCAAAGCAAACTTTTACGACGCAGTGAAACGCGCGTAGAAATTCGGCTTCCATTTGACTTTCGATCGACGGCGACTTTCGTTTCGTTCTGATTTCTCTGCACCGAGTTTCTCTGCCCGTACGCGGCGTTTCTTATCTCTCGCACCGCACATGCACCGCCACGTGTCTTCTGTCCGCAGAGACCCTGCTCTCGTGGGACCTGCCAGAGATCGAGGCGAGATCGACCACGTCTCAGTCCAAGTGCCTGTGCCAGACTTCCGGTTGTCTCTGCTGCGTCGACCTGAATTTGACAGCCGCGATCGATATAGGTGGCCCGGTTTGCATCAATCTCAGGCAGAAGGAGCAGAATGTGACTCTGAATCTGACTTATCGCGATAATCCCGTTCATAATGCGACGACAAGGATCGGCAAGTAGTAACAAAAATATTATAATAACAATAATAATAAAAATAATGAAGTGTCTTCTATTTGCATTAAATGTCAAAATTAATCAAATTTTTTAAATGCAACTTTAAATTATCAACATTAATTACACCCGTTAATTTGAAATAAAATTAAATGAGAAAAAAATGATTAATTGTACATTGATTAATTATACATTTTTCTCCCCATGCGACCTCTTATATTTTCCACTTTCATATATCTATCGATATAATTAAATTTTCACTCTTCGATATCCGCACTTTTGCAGCGAATGCGGCCAATAAGCCGACATGCATGAGCCTCTTGTTAGACGTGGCGCAAATCTGCGCGAGATTTACGTCGGTGAAGCAAGCCGACATCGGTGGCTACGACGGTTGCATAGCGATCGAGCCGGTTCTGTTGGACAGGGCACTAGCCACGTATCATATGGGATGCTTCAATTTCCACCAAGGGGTCCGGCAGATAGAAACGCCCGCGTAAGTAGCAATACCTCTTCGTCCGGAAGCTCATATTTTCATATAACGCACGATTAATCTCGGCAAAATTTCTTTTTTTTTTTTTTCCTAACAAATCCTACGCAGCATCACGGAGACGACGGAATCCGTCGCCGAAACTACGGACGACGAGGACGACAGCTTAAATACCGATGAGCTGATCGCCGCGGTATCCGCCAGCGCCGAGCAGGGTATCGCGCTGTTCACTCAATGGCTGGGTCTCAATCTTAATCCGAAGCTGAATCTGACGGGCAAGGAGAATGAACCATCGCAACAGAACTATCAACAGAAAGCTGACTCCTCGAGATCGGCCCGTAATATGGCGGACGTCCAGAGCGACAGGAGCGACGAGCGATTTAAGCAGCTGTTGAGCGCCCAGGACAACGTTCTGAAGGGCTCGGCGACCATCGGACAGTCCAACGGCATGGAGACCACCTTCGTCTATTCCAAACCGACCGATCTGATAACCGAGAGGAACGCGACCGAGGAGGCCAAGAGGAAACTCGAAGCGGAGGTCGCCGCGCCGCAGCATCGGGTCGTGGTGCCGAAGGAATCGAGGAGAGGAGGAAACGTCAATGAGATCTGATGCGCTCAACTCGGTCGTCGCGAAAAATTGATCACCGACGACGCCTTCTTTAGAGCTTTAGGATGCCGCACATAGACTATACTTGTATGTATGCACGCGGAGCTGGGCTGATGGAGAGAAGATCGTCGCTTCGTTCGGCTGTTGCTCATCAGAGTTAGCCACAGATAATTCGATCTTCATAATTACAATCGTGATAATATCTTGAGACTCTGATATAATGGCGGTAGATTGTCAATCCGCGCAAAAAGAGAATTGTGAATATGAAATAATTAAATTGGTAATAATATTATTTAATTGATAAAAGTAAAGAAATAAAATTCCCTTTTTTTATTATCAGGCTATATGTAAGAATTATTATTGATTGTTTTTTGATAATTTCGAGTTATATTTATGTATATAATATCTGATAAAATATTTCACAAACTTTAAGTTATGTAATCCTTCTGCAATTCTCTTTCATTTTCATGCGCGGTTTTCGCTATATTATTCAATTTCATAATATACGGAACAATAAAATTTCATCTTTATTAATTTAACTATCAGCTAATACGTCGACGAGCTTTATTTTGATTCATCGCACGTGTGTTTTGAAATCGCGAAAGCCGCGCTTACACTTGCCCAGCTCCATCAGTATGATCTCTCGTGTTTGTGATCACGTTTGCTCTCGATTTTACTTGAAAATCGTCGCCGCTCTCGGGACGATACTAACCTTCAATAATCACTCACTAAATCTCGACTAAACATATGTTCGATCCGCTACGGTTTTAAGGAAAAATACCTGACCAGAATCGCGTTAACTTGCGATACGTTTATCTTAAAAATAGGGAGGCGGAATAAAAATCACACAACGACATGAAATTTCGGTAAATATATAGATGTCGTCCAATAAACATAAGCGTTTTCATTATGCGTATATTATTTATTTCTTCGTTTTTTCTTCACGCGTACCAAGTATAGAAAATGACAGTTTTATGTCGCCTGTGTATGTATATACATGCAAAAATTTGAGTTATACAATACTTGCACTCATTTGCTGCAGACCGTACACGTCGTTTATATTCAAAAACGATATATACAGAGATTTCACTGAAAAAAGAATAATTACATGTGCGTGCGCCAACGCAATCGATTACATCACGATATGATCTCAATCTTCCGTTAACTTGGGCGCGGCGTGCTCTAATTAATATTATAAATTAAAATATACAAAACGAGATAAGAAGCCAATGTGATTCCTCTGTTATAGGTCGAAACCGTAAATTTTATGCGCAAATTCTTTCTCAACGCGATGCTAGAGTAAATTGTATACTTTTGCACACTATTTATATAGCTTGAAAGTTGAATAAAATTGTTTGACGAGAGATTTCTTTCTTTATTTAATCCTTTCCTTGCAAAATTATTTTTAACACTATCGACAAGCGAGTATGCCTGTGTCTATCTTTATTTGCGCATAAAAAATGTTTGAAAACATTTTTCTCTAAAAAAGCATTTTTTTATGATAAAATAAATATAAATAAGTCAGGAATATCTTTCAAAGAGAAAATATTTCTCCAAAAATTCATTCTTTAAAAAATAATTATATGAGGGAATTAATATATTAATTATTAAAATTTATTTTTTTTTTAATATTCATAAATATAAACCAAAAAAACTAAATCATAAAAGATAAATTTATCTGTATTCTACATTTCCGAAAATCTCTGTAAATAATATTCAAATTGTACAGCTCTCTAAAATGTACATACGCGACTTAAATTAGTATGACGACGATCGTACGGTCCGAAAAGAAAAATTGCAATGGACAACATTAAGAAGATTGGAAGACGAAAAATAGCTGCGTTGTATTGTCTTGGTCGGAATTGTACGCGAGTTTTATACGTCCCTTATATTTAACAATAAAAATGGTTATAAATGTATAAACGAGACTTTTCTTATAAAAATTGTCACCAACTTGTCATGCATGATAGTTTCGACACTGCCAACACTGATTCCGACTTTGTAGACTGATCACAAAACATTTTATTCGACTGATGTCGAAAACTAGGATATTATTGCATGTGTGTGTCGTCTTAAAAACAAAATAAGTATACAAACTATTTTAAGCGGAATGTCGGATTTCTGACAAACGCAAATTATTTCGGAAAATTTAAACCAAATCTTCATTTTTTTTTGTTTCTATGTTAAGAGTATTTACTCTCTCATTAAAATTCTTACACTTAATAATAAATGGAAGAGATGCTTCCGGAATTAATTGTTCTCATTTATTATGTAGAGCATACATTACATTCGCAATGTAGCACCGTCGAATTAGCGGCAATCCTAAATACTAATCATTATTATTAATCGATTATACAATTCGTTACACCTTGGAAAATCGATATAAGAAATATATCTGTGTATGTATGTATCACCGTATATATTTATATATAAAACTACTTTTTTGCGTTTTTCTTTCGTCGTCGCAATTATAAAAAAAGTCTTCAAAAGAAAATATTACAGATCGACTAGATGCTAATAATGTTGCTTCCATTTAAAGTAAACGCGTGTTTCGATGAAAATATATATGTATATGTATAATATATATATAATATATAGATATGCGCGCTTTTCTCTATATATGTGTTTTTCGTCTTTGTAGTAAAAATATTTTTTGGGCTTCATCTTTGGGCGTCTTCGTTAGTCTACGGTTAGAAATTAATTCTGTTCCTTAACTCTGCGATAACATTTCTGAATATCGTATGCCTAATTGCAAGAGTTTGTATAAAGAAAATGTGTGTAGATGATAATATTTTATTTCGGAAAAGTGTCAATTCTCATTATTGTTATTTTGAATTATTCGATAAAAAATTTAATGAAGAATTTGATAAAAGATTCGATTATCGCCTTTTCGTCACTTTGAACATCCCTGCATTTTTCTTTCCCAACAAAGTTAAATTCTCCCGATTCAGGCATACACGTATTACTCTCGATCAGGCCATTAGACATAATCCTCGTAAAACTGATACCTCGATCAATTCCGTTCATTTCGTTGATTTTTGCACACATGTCAATAATAAATGTTTCACTCGTCATTAATAATTATACAAAAATCGCAGATTATTTTTTTCGTTTTACAAAAATAAATCGTCTATTAATCACACTAATTGGAGGACTTCGTTGCATAGTATATTCGATAAGTATTAGTATTCCGTAAAAATTCCTCTCAATTTATTCGTTCGATTCATCTATTTTCTATTCGTGTATATCTGTATGAATAAACGTGAGAAAACGCGATCGAGTCGAAAGCTTGAACGATTCTTCGTTACATTAAAATACGTCTAGTAATTTTAAATAGCATTAGACGATGATTATGAGTTATCGATAAATATTAATGTTTGATATATGTGGGGTAACCGAATAGAGATATCGGCCACGTTGTACGATAAAATGCTTTTTGATTGGACAGCATCCACATTTGATTACGTGAGGTCAGACACATTGCTTATTACCGACTCGTTCTCCTTCTGAGCGATCATCGGTTTTATATCATTCTTATATCGATAAAATGAAGCGTAAATCTCTTGATAATGTATAAATTCCTTGATTCATGTTCGTAAGCGCTTCTCGTTGTCCTGGTAAGCTCCATCCTCGTTTTGAATATACAACGAATCTTTTAATAATTTCGTTGAAACTTACCGCAGACGCAAAAATGAGCTGATAATTTTATCATTCCGCCTTCAAAATCTTAATCCCGAAAATGTGAGACAAATATAGATCCGCTTTTTCCAGCTGCACTTTTTCGGGCCTTGCGTTCATTTCTTCTTAAGGCCTCAAAATTTTGCAATCATCTTCAAGAAGAAAAATTTAATCGAGTACGAAAAAAAATTAGAAATAAAATTATAATATAAGTATATAGTAGAAATTTAATATAAATTTGTCTCACAAAACGAGAGTCAAGAGAGTGAAAGTGGTTCATGACAATTTACTTCAATTTATCGCGTATTATTGCCAGCAATAATTATCGATATTGCTATATTATGAATATTCGTGAAATATGAAAGAGATTAAGTTTATGAAAGTACGGCAGATAGGAAAATCGTTCGTTGTCGCGAATTTATTTGACGGGTTGTCTCGGAGCGGGAGGATTAACCGGAGCCAGAGTCAAGGATTCTCTCTTCTTCTTATTCACGCGACGTCCTACGTGCAGGACAACATCCCCGGCCTTTACGGACTTGAATTCAGCGATAGCCTCGGCGTGGGTCATACCATGAAGAGGTTTCGAATTTATCGATAAAATTTCGTCCCCTGCAAACGTAGAAAATTTCGCCAAATATTCTCTGTATCACATTTGAAAATGTGATATAATATATTTATGATAAAATAATAGAATTATAATTTAAAGAATACAAGTTAAATTTCAAATATATAATTGAAAAAAAAAGATAAAATTATTATTGTAAAACATCATCTTATAAAAATATTCTCATTTTGATTTGTTAAAATTAAAAAAAAGATCGAAAATAAATTTAACTTATTCAACATGACTTTACCTTCTTTGACAGCACCTAGATCGGCGGCTTGGCCATTGGGAAAAACGGTTTTCACGTAAATCCCCATATTTCCGCGAGGACTGTCGGTACCGCCGACGATACTGAAGCCGAGTCCCTTATGCCCGGGACCTTTAAGAAATCTAGCGGTCAATATCGTGAAGGACGCACCGCCCTTACCAGGTCTTGGCAAGGTACAGAAGCGCGACTCCTCGCCCTCGGCGCCCTCGTCGATGTCTTCGAGTTCCGAGTCCGTATTCAGACCTTCATCCGCATCTTGAGTACCCTAAAAGAAAATTGGCACGTCGTCTTTAATCGAAGCAAAAATTCTAGAAAAAAAATTTCAGCTAAATATATAATAAGGATGTGTGCTTTTAATTTATCAATTTTTTATACATCGATTTTTTCTAGCTTTTTCTTTACGTTTGTTATTTTAAAAAATGTTAAATTAAGTTTCGTTAAAAAAAAAAAAATATTAAGATCTACTTACTTGCCAAGTCTTCAAGTTCGCGCCCGAAGAGCTAGGGATATTCGCGACGCTTCTACTGTTGAGTCTTCTCGGGTTCCTCTTACCAGGACTCCTGTCAGCACCCAGACTACACGGTGCGTCGTCTTTGTTACCACTGCCGGCAGCCTCGCCCGTGTAATTGTTCACCTGTCCACCAACTTTGAAGTCGGTGGACCTCTTCCTCGGCGTCACTCTGGGTATATGTATCTCCTCGAACGACGACTCCGACGGATTTCTAGTCTTAGCGCTCTTCTGGAAGTGCATGTTCTCGTACGAGTGTTCTCTGGTTTCGGAATTGCTTCTGGCCAGGTGTCTTCCCGCGTAAGGACTGCCCGAGATCAAATCATCCCTGTGACTGCTTTGACGTTGAAAACGTACGTTCTCATAAGAATGATCGTGCACGCTGGCATCGCGGTTTTCTGAATTGCTGCGTTGAAGAACGGGGCGAGTTCTCGGGCAGCAGGACGGCGAGGATCTCGAGAACACCACGTTCTCGTAGAGATCCTTCTGCTCGTAGCTATCCTGGGAATAAGTGAAAGCGTTGCCGTTGCCAGTAAGAGGACCGGCGCAGTGAGGTGAGTTCGGAACGCTGCTCTCCGCCAGGGTCTCCAAATTATCGTGAAAGGGATAGGGCGGAAGGGACGTGGGCTCGCTCGAGTCGTAACGATTCTCCTCAAAGGTCTGACTGGACGATGACGAGGTGAGTGGACTTGGCACATAAAAATTCGAGGCGTTGTCCTTTTGCGGGGGAAACACTTCTGTCACGCTGAGAGCCTTCCGCTTCCTGATGCCGGCGTTTATCTTGCTGAACTTGCTGCGGAGCACGTGCTGGATATCGGCAATTCCCTTCGTCGTGCCTGCAAGTATTCGTTATCAAGTATATACGCGTGAAGTATAAGACGTAGACTTTATATTGAAGTAATATAGAATGTACATTTATCTCTTAAGTATTTCAGTATTCAATTTTATTTTAATATATAATTATATATAATATATAATTTTAATACTTTAATATTTAATATTTTAATATTCTTTAACTTCTGTATTTTAAATAAATAATTAATTTCAATGAAGATAGAAATAAATTGCACCAACCTAGTTGAATTACATTTTTTTTCAAGTCGATTAAAATTTACCTGGCAGCCTCAAAGAACTAGTCTGTAACAGTTTCTTCGACGAATTCCCATCCTGAAGACTCTTCGCGGCCGGCGAGGCCTCTCTGCTAGCCGGTGTCGACCTCACCGCGTGTATAACACCATGATTCCCGCCACCCTGTATCAGCGCCTCCTGCGGCTCCGATGACTCCTGCACGGAGCATCTTCGTCGCAGTTTCCGCCAGCGCTGACTGATGCTCTTGTTCCACAGGTTCAAGTCTGAAATGAAAATAAAATCCCTCAGGATACATCGCTCGAGGATAAGAATAAGAATCATTAATTCTCTCGCTCGACTCGAAAATGCACTTGAGTATCGTTTCTAAAAAAAAAAAAAAGGAAAAAATAACTGTTCCGCTTCCCGGTCGTCAGGCTTTAACGACCGGAAACACTTATCTCTTCACTACACGAGGTGGCACGACATCTTTCTATTTACACGCAGATAACGAGTTGGGCCTGACGAAAAGACGCGTCACGGCTTGGATGAATGTAACGGTAACGATAGGACACTATCGAGAGTAAAACAACGCCGAGCGAGTGGTGACTTGTGCACGGATATGAAACATACTGGTGGCCGTTCTTGCTCGAATATATTATTACTTTGAAACAAAATCAAAACTCAGAGAGAATAATAATATGTTATTGTATTTTAATGTATACCAATATAAATAATTTTCCTATAAAAATGTATCTCACAAAATAAACACGATAAATAATAAATATAAATAAGTAAAATAAAAATAAAATATATAGGATGAGTCACTGAAAATTATCACCCGTCATAAATTTTAAGATGGATATTTTATAAAATAAATAAATGTTTTAGAGATAAAATTACTTTTAACTTGTAAGATTATTTTTGTAATTAGTTTTGAGAGGGACATTTTCTGTAGTCAGCACGATTCTGTTCCAAGCGTTTGCGAGACTTCAAGGCCATCTCCAAGTTTTTTTTTATTATAGAATCATATTTTTTCTACATAAATCGATTCTCTTCATTATTCTACATAAAAGAGTATCAAGATATAATCTTAAAAAAAATCGATATTAACAAAATATTTTATAATTTATTTTAACATATTAAACTATAAAATTAAACCTATATTTTGTAAAGTGTATGTGTGTACTCACGTTTCTAATAAATTTTTTTTCTCTAAGTTTTTCACTGAAAAATTGCAGTGTAACTGTTCAAAATTTTTAAAACCTATATTTTATTTTTTTTAATTTAAATTTCTATCAAATACTAAAATAATAAATAAAATTAATATCAATATTTATAATATCGATATTTTATTAGATAAACTATCAAAGAGGAAAGCAATTTAAAAACATCCATGTTGCGGTGAATTTTTATCAGATAAATTACAAAAACTTCTCATTCCGTCGTGCATCTCATACCACCGACTTAATTACGCGATTCAATCACAACACTATCCAATTCGTAATTACAATTCAATATAGTCTCCATATCTTCCTCGTAGCATCCACGTGGAAAACAATGAGATCAGCCACGAAGTGACGTCAATTTCGCGGATTCGACTTCTCTCTCCCTCTTCCGTCTCGGCGCACCTTGAACGGCAACCTTGAAGAAAGCCGGAGCATAACGCGTCTCGCGCATCGCGTATCCGTCATGTGTTGTCATAAATTATTGAAGCCGATGACGAATTTTACGGCGCGCGGTCAGGTCGGGTCGGGTTCGCGAGAATTAATGCGGCTATCAAGTCCACACGTTGATATTTTTGATCATTGTCCGAGGCGCTCGATGATACCGGGTGCGTACGGCGTTCGTCGCTGCGACGCACTGACGCCGGCTGCGCTTATCCCGGCAACGGAGTTTCCGTCATCCTGTGTAAAACGCACTTTCACTTCTCGTATCTCTCTCCGGATGCGTCTGATTTTACGAGGCCTTTTCAGCCGCGCCGACCGGACGTTGCGCTTACCGATGCACTTTAAACCACCTTGTATATATGTAAGACCATGCACACTCAGGTGAATCTGTCTAATTGGCTTTGATTTCATTCGCACGTCAGTGCAAAATTATGACATCGATATTTTTCGATGTAATTTTTAAATTACCTTCAGGATTTTTTAAAAACGATCGTATCAAATCGATTGGAGGAATTTTTATTAGAAATTTCTGGGAAATAACTATTGGATATCTTTCTCTGAGGAATCTTCATCTCATGAAACTTGTATACATATATATATCTCGGTAAATTCCTGGAATACTTTACAAAATGGACATATATAGTTTGGAATGAGGCATAACTCCTAGAATCTCAATTTCAATCCTGAAGCGTTCCAATCTTATCTCAAAAAGCGGTGCAATAAATACGATTGGAAATGGACCTGTGTATTCATAAAAATTTTTCCGATATCTCACCATCTCCATATCTGAAAATCTCACCATCACTCAAAGTATACCTGATAGATAAAATTATGTAATTTTTTATACAAAATTAAATTTCTAACGTTATATATTATATATTAAATACTTTACATTTTACAATTTATCAATGAAAAAAGATTTATTTTGAAATTACAGGTTTATTTTGCAATTTACTTTGAAAGAAGGTAAATAAATTTAACACGATTAGAAATACTCTTCATTGAACATTATTGTTTATTTAATTTGTAATTATTATCCGTCATCACATTATGTCTTTGTCTCCAAGATAGCTTAATCCGAGATTTCGATAAGAAAGTTTAATCCAGGAACAAGTCAACTCCATTAATAGAGGCTTAGAAAGAGTG
>NW_021848711.1:756050-759848 GCF_003651465.1 Formica exsecta
CACGGTGTTCCATGCAAATTAGTATCGATTGTACAGAGTGCGGAAAAAGCTTTGTCGTCGCAGATATTATCGTCGAAAATTTCAATCTCTCCTGCCTCGACAACATCCTTTACACATGATCAAAAAGACCGCGGAATTCTGTGAAATTTAAAATGATTCAAAAATAATTTCTCCTCAAAATAAAACTCGACATGTTTTCGGCTGAATATGTATAATTATATATTTTTCCTTCAATACCATCTTTGAAATTAAACAGTTGACTAAAATTCGAGTCCAAATAAATCACGTGACAAGTTCGTATTCGAATTTTTCCTCAGCAAGAAAGGGGCTAAGGAACATATATCCTTCCAAATACAAATAATTATCTTCCCTGACATTTTTTATGATTTTATTTTTTCTTTCCAAAAACATTTGTTACGGAAACAGTCACATTTCATTTTCTTATTTCAACATAAATTTAGAAAGTTTGTATCCTCAGACATTATCCTCGCATCTATGCGATTTTTTATCAGATTATATCTTTCCTTTTTATACTATTTCCTTCGCAGAAGATTTTCCCTTTCACAATATAAATTTGGAAAGTTTTTGTATCCTCACGAATGCAGAATTATTTTCCCAACTTCGATGCAATTTTTCTTCGCAAAAAATAATTTCTCCTTCCTCGATGCCATTTCTTTCAATATTCGACAAGTATAATATACTTTTTTACAATAAGAACTTGGCAAGCTTGTACTCATCCGGGCGTATCATCATCTGCAACTCCAGGCACAGTAATTCGGCACAGAAATAAAAAAAGCCGATGATGAAAGCTATCATTTCGTTTTGCGAAAAAATCACCGATCGATTCCTGCCGGTCGTGTTGTTGACGATCACAATCATTGATCGTTCTTTTCGGCGACGCAAGATGAATCTCCTCGCAATGATCCGCGCACAATTCCGTTTTCCGCAATGATCGAGAGCAAAAATCGCGGGATCTATACCGTGTGCGGTCTCAGCACAGACTGAAAGGCCACTCTTGAGCCTCACGTTGCCATGTATAAGGCGTCACACGCGTGTGCGTGCCGGCGTGTACGCCACACGTGCGCAACACTTGGTACCTGTGCATACACGGTGGCACCAAAGAAAAATACTCGGGTTGGCCGATTTAAATTGAAGGAGCAGTTTCTTATTAAATAATTCTATTAAAGTTTCAAAATTGAGTTAAACATGAATTTTGAAATAAGACAGATTAATATATTGTGCTGCTTGTAATATTCTTCGAGATATCGAGATATTTGCTTCGTTAATATTGTCTACAATGTATGGAAAGATACTTCGATATTAGCATCGAAAGAAAAATGTGTTGGAAATGATTACTCTCTTAAATATAAATAAATGAACACAAATATAGTCTTGTAATTATATAAATAATTAATAGTCATAAAAATTATGTTTAAAATTTTAAACAAATAACAAAATATATTATATTTTTCATTTTTTAATTCATTCGTAAACTCATTAGTTAAATTCGTAAATTAGTAAAATTCATTAGTTAAATTAATTCATTCGAAAACTTAATTATAAAATTATAAAAAAATTGAAGAAACTTAATTGAATATTCGAGAGAGAGAGAGAGAAAAGCGACGGCCTTTTTTTTAATCGGGTCACCGTGTACACGATTGTAGACAGATTGTGTACTGATTGTGGGAACTCTTCAGCGTGTGTTAGAGCGGTCTCTTTCACTCACGCACGTGCGTTTCGTGCATCTGTATACATACACACATACACGTCTATCAATATACATCACGGCTGCGTGCACACCCTATGTACAATTGCATTCGTGTACCTCATGGTCAGGGCAGGACGTATGATTCTCCACGATAATGTGAGCGTGTCCTTTGTACACAGATACGCATAAAAATAGACACGTGCGTTTTCGTAAAAAAAATGCAACGACTTTTGAATAGAAATAATCATTCGTAGCAAAAGTCACCTAGTCGAAAATAATTAAATGTACTACAGACAATCTCCATCATTTTATCTATGTGTATATCTAATTCTCATTTATAATTCGTATATATTTATAAAAAAATCTAAATATTAAAGAATTTAACATGTAAGTAAGTTATAATAAATTGATATATACTATTAATAGATGAATTTTAAGTCAATTATAAATGAGATTTTATTTAGTAAAGTTTATATTTTTTTAAATAAATATTTATGCAAAGCTTTCAATATATTATACACAAGCCATTTTTTAAAACCGTCTCTCTTTGATCAAAGTAGCTCACACACACACATACAGTTCCCTTTGGTATCATCCCTTTCATCGGAAGATCATTCGCCGACATAATCAATCCCGTTGAAGAAGACTATCGTATGCGAATAGCGCTCCATTTTATCGTTTTATATACGGAGCTCTCGTATATAAATAAGCAAACACGGCCGCGAAAGTGACGAAGACTGTCGGCGAACGACGATAAACACGCTTTAAAGAGACATGCACGCAAGTACGCACGCACGCACGCAGGCATACGCAGCAGCACGTGCGCGTTCGCAAGCGCACGGATGTATGTATGTATGCGTGACTTAAGTGACTCGCCGTGCGTGAGGTCAAGCCCGGAGAATATTTCTTCTATTGCTCATTGTGTCTCGGGGGCCCTGGTGGGCCCGGCCCCTATGCTGCATTCGAAGTAAGTGGCCGTTCTCGACAAGAATTTGCGTCGCCATCGAACGTCAAAACTTATTATTGGATTCATTCTCTGCGATTCTGAGACCAATTTTAAGAATTTTTTTTTTTTTTTTCATTATTAAAAATGCTTCCAGTAAAAGATATTCAAATTAATAAGATTTGAAAGAATGTGTAAGAATTTGACCCCTCACTGTTTTACGTGAAATTTTGTAATTTAAAAGAAAAAAGTCAAGCTGCAAAAAATAACAATTTGTGAATTAAAATGTTGTTGGAATAAAGTTTTATTTATATATGCCATATAAAAAATTGCATATTTATGGATACTGCAAATTTCCCTTTATTTTCGATTTTTTTACTTTACTTATCCCAAAAATGTAACATTAATATTTATAATTTCCGCGCAACCTCATATCTGATCCAAAATTTACATGACAACAAAAACAATTTTATACAACCGGTAATTATTAAATCACCAGACGTGTCGATTAAACGCCGTCGCAAAATTAAAAGTATTAGAATAACAGAGCGTAGTTTGAGCGCAAAAAGTGCGATTTGCTCGCAGTAAAACTGCCGTCATCCGATCGCGGTTTTACGACGATTGGGCGCTTATAATTCCTAAACTTGCATAAAACAACGCTCAGCCGTGTCTGATGCGATCGAACACTCGGGAACACGTGCATTCTTCTAGTACACGTCAGCGCGCAGAAAGGAGCTGAAGACGTTTGTTTGACGAGGAAGGAAGACGGGGACACGCGTGACGGGGAATGGAACGGAAAAGGGGCTCATGGTTACAGCTGGAAATACGTAGTAGACCATCACGAGAAAGAGAGAGAGAGAGGAATGCGTAAACGGTACACCGTATAAGTAGCTCCGGTCGTTCTCGACCAATTCCAGAAACGCACGGATGAAGAACGCAGCGAGGAGGTGCAATGAATGATGCACTTCAAGCTCAAGAACAGTCTTCAAGATTTCTCCCTCCCCCCCCGCCCAAAAAAAAAAGAAAATAAAGGAAGTTGAGATAAAATTGTTATAATTTGTAAAATTAGATAATAAAATATGGCAGGTATAAAAACTGAAATTT
The DNA here is from genome assembly GCF_003651465.1 of Formica exsecta. Classification (NCBI taxonomy): domain Eukaryota; kingdom Metazoa; phylum Arthropoda; class Insecta; order Hymenoptera; family Formicidae; genus Formica; species Formica exsecta. Next base: position 759,806 of record NW_021848711.1, read on the forward strand.
TTTTAAAGTTGCCATTTTTTAAAATTATATACATTTATAGTAT
>NW_021848711.1:760040-764153 GCF_003651465.1 Formica exsecta
ATATAAAACTATATTGTATATAATATTTTATATAAATATCATGTATAAAATTTTAAAGAATTATCAGCTTTAGCGTTTATAAATATTGTTTTTTTAATGTATAATTAAAAAGAAGAAAACTATTAAAAATTATAGAGATTACAAAATAATATAGAATTAATATAAGGCAAGTTGTGATACTAATATATAGAGCGTATTTCTTTATAAAAATAAAACGTATGGCTCACGTTTTCAAGACATCTTTCGTTCAGGTTCAGGTTAAATTCATCCCTCACGGTTACGATAGCGTTGCGTCACCATTTCCGACGACGACGACGATGACGACGTAACAAAGCTCTCCTAAGCTCGCGTTCGAAAAACGGCATAATTGACTCGTGGTATTTTTATTCCGAGCAAGGTCAATGACGCGCACCGGAGTCGGTACGTTGCTCTGTACGTTGTCTCGCTGATAATAGTATCGCTATGTCGTGCACAGATTTACCAGGATATGCATATGAAATAGCTAAATCAGCGGGGATCACGTCCCTGCTTCAAGATGCAACCCACACTAAGAGCAATCTTTAGAAGAGGCGCGAGCTTGCATTATCGGCGTATTAAGAGCTCGCGTTCGAAAAACGGCATAATTGACTCGTGGTATTTTTATTCCGAGCAAGGTCAATGACGCGCGCCGGAGTCGGTACGTTGCTCTGTGTTTCGCTGATAATAGTATCGCTATGTCGTGCACAGATTTACCAGGATATGCATATGAAATAGCTAAATCAGCGGGGATCACGTCCCTGCTTCAAGATGCAACCCACACTAAGAGCAATCTTTAGAAGAGGCGCGAGCTTGCATTATCGGCGTATTAAGGAAGGCGCGTGTGCGCCGTAAAATAGTTACAAAGAAACTGAGACTGAGATCATCACAATTATGCAAATTAATTCAGATCAATATTTACATAGAAATGACAGTTATGTGAGCGATAAAATGGATATTAGCATCCTAAAAGAAATACATTTACATCATTTTGCCTTATATGAAAGTATATAAACATAATAGATATACAAGTGTGTAAATAATAATAAACCGATAAAGTTTCCCCTCTGTATAAAATAAAGAAACAAAAAAGTTTAATCCTCTCGAAATATATTAATATAGCTTCTATTAATCTTTTTTAATTCAACCGTACATCTGTCTTTCGCGAGAGCGTTATCAGCATGAGCCTCTCGGTTGAACAGCGAGCGACGACTTGTACAAACTGCTTCGTACTCTTATGCAAATTTGTCATTACTACCCTCGTGAGAAAGCCAAGTTATTGTCGTCCCTTCTCGGTTATTATACAATATAGAATACTTTCAATATTTCATCGTTTGTAATATTATTACGGCGAGACGCGACATTTTAGCGGCGCACTTTTGTCGACGGTGCGAATTGTTCGAAACGTGTCCGCGGTATAATCGAGTAACTGTATGCAGACAATGGCCGAGGCCGCTCGGTACGCATCGTTGACTCCAATTATGCGAGTTCTCAACCTCGGCGCCGACGCTCCCGCGATTACGCGATCGCCCATATGTATATTGTCGCCATTTCGGGTCGACGCTTGTTTTTGTACAGAAAATTGAATCTTCCACCAGATGGTTTTATGCGATTCAGAATTTAATTTATTATCTAGATTTCAAATACAGATGCATATTGAGTTTTATTAAATTGAAAATAAATTATATTTTATAGAAAAAGAAAAAAAAATAGCAGACCACACGAAGCTGTCTTGAACATTTCTAACACGGTAACTGAAACCGCAAATATTATTAACATAATTAGTACTTGAATATTATAACCCGTATCGTAAATTTATTTAACATAATTAAAATATTAATATTGTTAACGTAATTAATACTAAGCAAATTTATACATAAACAATAAATTATTGGCACAATTTAATCTCTGCAAGTTTCACTGAATTGAAAATGAATTATATTGGAGGAAAAATGAAAAAAAATAGCGAATTATAGAGTTGTCTCTTGAGTATCTCTAACAAAGTAACTGGAATCGACGAATGACAGTCGTTGTGAGGTAACCCGCTTCGCAATGCCATTGGAAATATTGGCGAAATCGTTTCCATGTATCCGCGTAACATTGCGTTCGTTCTCGCGCTCAAGGTCTCACACGCACAATGCGTTTATGTCCAAGAAAAAATATTTAACATCCGTTCTCCGGTAAGGATTACCGTTATTGGATCATTTGTGGTTCTTCACAGCGCTTACAAATGAAGAAATGTAAAAAAAAAAACTTTCTGGTAGAGCTTCCTGAAGAAGTACATCTGAAAGATGTACATCGAGTCTTCATGGCTCAACGATTGTAAATCGTTTTAAGATAATAAGGAAAAAATGAAAAAAAATCAAAGTTTCTATCGGAAGAATACACGAGACCCAGACAGCACAAAACGTCCTCAGGATCATCCTGAATATGTCCAGGATGGTTCAGGATATTTGTAGGATGTTTTAAGATATTATTATAAATATATTTTATGAAAATTTAATATGCATACATGATTACTTTCGGTTATGTAGGCTATTTAATATAATTTAGAAATTTTAAGTATTGTAATAAGTATTAATGTCCTATAAATGTCCCCTGGATAACCCCTGGATGTCTGTAGGATATCTGCCCTGTCTATTATATTGGATGTCCTTTGGATTTCCAGAGGATATATACATGTGCAATTAATTGTTAACATTAATTTCGTTTAATATTAATAATTGAATTTGATGCGCACATTTTCATATATTCAAAATTATTATTTATTTAATATTTCATGAGAAATGTTACTATGCGCAACATTCCAAAAACTTTACAAAAAATAGTATTCAACCGCTAGTTCGTTTGTTTACCGCTATGCGACGCGCGAACTCGTATTTGAGATTTGGTCATGAGAATTATATAAAGCTTGCAAAGAGCAACTAACAGGAAATTAAAAATATAATTATTTTTTATCAGTTCAATTTTTCTGATGCAATCCCAACATAGGGAATTCAGATATTGGATTGTTTTGAAAATATTACACATAAACCTAAAATATTTATGTACAGCACGAAAACCTCAAATATTAAAGAACGTGAACTATTTTTAGTATTAGATTTTTAGTATTGGCAGTAAATAATAGAACGCAATCTTAATTTATATTTAAATTTTAGAATTTGTTCTTTTTAACGTGTGAAAAATATCCCTAACATATCCTATAGAAATCCTTAAGATGTTCCACAGGATCTCCCTGGATTCTCCAGAGGCTAGTGTATGGCTATCATTTACTCTTCCTCAGGACATCCAGAGGAGATCCGAGGATTAAAATAGGATATCCTCAGGATATCCTACATGTATGTCCTGGATGCCCTTTGGACGTCCTAAGGACATCCTTGTGCTGTCTGGGGAATATCTCGTACATCGAGGAAATCAAGAATAGAAGTTAAGGACGATAAGAAAAAAATGCGAATGTATTTATATCATAAAGAAAACTGTTTACGCAAAACAAAGAGTACGAGTACGAATTATATAAATATGGAATAGACGAACAGATGATTAAACATCGCGGTGCACATGATGAACGGGGAGACTGTAGGAAGTAAGTATTCTGCAAAGATGTGAAGCAAATACGCTAAGAGAGACTATGTGAGTCAATAAACTCGACGAAACGTAAAGGGCGGAAACTACTCTGACTCGCATGGTTTCTACCAACCATAGAAACGAACATCTATGAATAGATGAATAAAGATCGCGCGGTGGTGAACGAGGTAACTGAAGGATTCGCGGTACATTATGCCGCAGAAAATAAATTACATTCAGCGGGCTGGAGCTTTTATATTCCGGCAGGTATTCTCCTGCTAAGAGATACGTGAGAGAATGCGAACGCACTTAGCAATATGTACGCAATACGAATTATGGGTACGGATACAGCGTGACGTGAATGACTTTTGACAGTTGTTCGACTCATCTCCATTACAATGATGAAAACTAATGTTTCTAGACATATATTATGTATTGTGTTACACAAGTTTTATTGTCTCTCTCATACGTACGTATGTGTGTGTAATAAAATACTAAATTATTAATTATAATAAATTATTTAATATTTTAATA
>NW_021848711.1:764166-767923 GCF_003651465.1 Formica exsecta
AAATATATATCATAGAATAATATATTTTTAATTAAAAATTCAAAAATATTCGATATGCAAATTTTAAATACACGTCGACTTATATAAAGTATTAACGAGACGATATTTCTCCGATCATTAACATAACGCACTGTATGCCGCGATGCTTAAAGCGCTCATGCGATCACGAATGAGTGATGACCGATGGTGTCAACGTTCGCTGACCAAGAAAAGAATCATTAAGGCAGGAAGTTGTATCTTTACATCGAATTTCAATCAGAAAACAACCGTTCGAACTTCCGGTCCATATATTCCGTTACCCGAACAACTTTTGGGTTTGTGTGACTGAAAGAAACCGCAAACTTCCTCGGCGAATAAACGTCGCGACCGCTGAGAACCGCTGTAAAATGTTGTAAACTTGATTGAATGCAATCGTATGTTACCCTTCTCTTTTTCAATCCTTTCTCTTTTTCATTCCCCCAAATGTCCTTTCATTTAAATAAAGTTAAATGTAACCAAATTAATATTGGAAGTAAGATGATTAATCCAATTACATAATTACTATCTAGTGACATTAATTAATTTTAAGCTGTCTCTCTAATTAAACGAAAGTTCTCAGAAACTCCTGTATTATTAGTATGTTACTTTTAACTTACAGTGATCAAAAAATACTTTTTTGCTGAATTAACCAATTATATCTAATTAAATAACAGAAAATTATCAAGAAGTTTTTCTCATGTTACTAATATCCTCCATTTGAATTCTTACAATTTACAATTATCCAACGACATAAAAAATTAAACTTTCCCGCAAGTTTGCAGTATGTGAAACGTTAATAACTTAATCAGTTCATCCGGATCTTCCCTCGAGCAACGGAAAGGAAAGAAAAAATATTTTATTACCGTTAATGACCGCCGAGACAATGAGTATAATTTCGAAGGACTTCAATCATCAGATAATTAAGTAATCCAAACCTTCTGTCATTCTTTCTTACGATGCGAGACACGTCGTTTATAATCTGCGAACTATCATCTCTAGCATCGCGCTCCAACATCTCATTGCGTGACCGCTCGATGAGCGCTGGAACCCCATCGGTGAAATGTCACCGCGCGCGACGATGACAACGCGACGCGAGGGGCGTAGACACACGTGCGTCTCTCTTCCCATGAGAATGTCATCGCCTTCCCGGAATTTCGCCATTACGTCGCATACATATCGCCGCAGGAATTCCATAAGTAATAATTTGATACCCCTGTCTCTCTCATCCCCTCCCCCCCTGGCCACACCAACCACACCGCTGAATTGAATTATATATATAATCACCACAGCAATTTGTCGGTCTGTGGTGTAATTCGGTGGCGACAACTGGCGATCCGTGTAATGTGTGAAAGCACGATGTTTTACTAAAGCAATTTGACGTTGGGAAAAAACATTTTCGGAGTTTCTGCGGAAAAAAGATGTATTCAAGTATTTCCTTTTCCCGAATAAAATTATTATATAAAAGATATGAAATATAAAAGAGCTCTCTCTCTCTTATATGTAAAAATTTGATTCCCTCATTTATAATTGAAGAAAAATATATAATACGATACAATATTATATTAATCGTGAAATGGCATTGTTCTGGAAAAATAAATTTATATCCTATAAGTATCACATTGACTGTTCATATTATGCCCCATTTCAACGACGAAATAATAACAGCTTCTTGCAATACGTGCGAAACAATGGTATAGCTTCAAGGAATATTCCCGTCACTAATTTTTTGTCGGTTAATGGCGCAAGAAGATTGTACAAGCGTTAATTTTCGACAATTAAAGTCATCAGTATTAATAGCGCACACCACTATTTACGCAATCGAGAGTCGAAAAACTCATTATTCACGTAATTAAATTTTAATAGCGAGACGTGTTGAGAACGTTACCCGGCGAGCTGCGCTCTCTCGAGGATCTCATAATATTAATAACGCGGAGACACTTTTTTCCCCGATAAGAATTCTTTCCTACGGAATGTAAACTACGATAAGCAGGCGCCTGCCTGCTGCATCAAATCCGTCCAACGACAGACCCGCTCTCTGTTCATCAACACTCTACGCTCATTAAAATCATCGCCATTTCTTTTATCAATAATGTAAATATCTCATATTATATATTTTATTTTTTATTTATAGAACCACCTACTTTATGTGTAATAATGAAATCGAAAAGCAAAATAAAATATATTAAAATAATACACACAGATTTTTTGTTATAATTCCTGCGGTTATATTTTTCATATTTACCGAAATATAATATTAAATATTTAATAATAAATAGATCATGTTGAAAACGCAAATGGAAACGCGATTTATCCGTACAATTTTACGTACAAAGCTCGCGTTATATCTCGATTAATTTGAGCATTATCTCTTATTGAATATAAACAGGGGTGCGAGTCGCGGGATGCGCGTTATCGCGAGCAGTCGAGCAAAAGTCACCGATTGCTTCCAAGTTTCGCGCTATAAATCAAGAAGCTCAATGAACTACGATAGCTTAAAAATACGTAGAGTAACAGAGATTAGAGAAGTACCGAGTGGTTCGTCTTTAAAAATGCATGCTTAGTGTAAATTTCGAGTTTAGATTTCTAAGCTTACGGCCATCTCGACGTAAACAGACGTGACAGAATGCACAAGAGACACTCGAAAGAAATAGAGAATACGGTAAAAGACGGAGTTATTTTCCAACGCACACACACATATATATATAATACACGCGCAGCGCGGAGTGCTCGTAATTAAGTGCATAACGAGGCTTGTTTACGCCAAGTCTGGCCGGCCCTCGTAATCTCCAGAGCCGCTTAGTCTGCCGTTTTATAATCTGACTCCTCTCGGTACAGTCATCGGACGGTGTACGATGTCTCTCCATAGCCCGTGTGCCCGTAAATAGAAACTTTCGCTGTCGTCGAACCGCATTGTTCGCGATTCGCGATCGTGACCGCGACACTCCCAGGGAATTTCGTTCGACGTTAATTCCGAAAGAGCGTGGGATATTAAATAAATTGTTGATTATGCAAAAAAAATGTAGAATTTCCCTCTTCAAAAAAATTCCGGTAAATATGACAAATTTAATTGAAGATCAGAATAGTCATATTTTACAGAGGAATATTGATGAGAACTTAATATTTAATTAAAGATGACAAAATGCGTCCGAGAAATACTTTCAAGAAATCAGCTTTCGCACACTTTTAAGATGACTAATCAAATTTACGGTGTTCGCGCGCGAGAAGCGGTTCCATATTTATTCATACGTGACAGGGTGAAAATGTCTGGCATTTACCACGCAACTATCGCAGATTTCTCTCACCTTTACTGTGTATTCTGGCTTGTAAACGACTCGACAAACAGCACAGTAAATCACATCAACAGCAATTTATATAAAAGAAGACGAAAGGTCTTATCACGCAATTTATGAGTTATCTTAACGACGAGACCAACGTTCGTTTCCCCCTTCGTCGAGTAAAATAAAAATATAAACTGACAAATATTCAGATTTCAATAATATTTTCTTAAATTTTGGATATTTATTTAATAATGAAATAATATAAAAATTGTAATCTCTAGGATGTTATTTTTATTACGTAATTAAAGTAATGAAAGTAATGATAAATAGTTGACGCAACTTCCGCCAAATATAATCTTTATAATTTTATTTTTACTAAATGTAATAATATATTGATTACTGATAATAAATAAATATTTAAGAGAGAATTTTAAATTATATATATTTTATTATATATAATT
>NW_021848711.1:768021-785114 GCF_003651465.1 Formica exsecta
TTAAATTATATATATTATTATATATAATTATATAATTTAAGTATATATCTATTACTGTATAATAAAGATCTTTTTGACATCAATATTAAGCCTTACGGGAAAATTACTTTCCCGTACAACATCCTATATGTTGCTAGGATCTATCTTGATACGACGCATCTTTCTCCAAGATTACACGTCGAATTAACGCAAAGCATTTGCGAATCTGCTCGCGAAAATCACCCGCTACCTTGAGATAAGGTTTACCCATAGCATTGCATAAGGTCGTAAAATCTCACCTTCACCCGTGTCAAAGGTCGAGTCCGTCGTATCACTCACACGATCTCGTGCTACGTGCACGTGAAACGCTTACCCGTCACATCATACCTCTCGCAAACCCTTTTCCCTTGCGGAAATTCCGCGTTCCCCAGGAAAGTCCCGCAATTTCCCGTTGTCCCTCCGGCATCGCAAACTTTCCCTTCCACCTTCCCTTGGAATTTCTCTGCTAAGCGAAATCTGTGACCTCTTCGCCGACGTAGATTTTTTTTTCTTTCTTTAAAAGTTAACATACGTCGCGAGATAATGGCATCAATTAGTAATCACGGGAGAGCAAATTTGTATTCGTTTTCGTGAATATATCAAAGTTACATTGAAATCTTCACGCTTAGAATCGTGAATAATACCTGGAGATTTTCTAATGGTTTTTATAATAATTTCTAATTATATAATTATATCTCTATGCAAAATGTGATATAAAGCAATCTTTTTTAAAATCCAAATAAAGATGTTAAATCTTTGCCATTAAGAAAAAAGATGTCAATTTAATTACAAAAGAAGCAGATGAGTGCCACCGAGACACTTAGAAATTTTCGCATTAAGCTTTAATTGATAAAATTCAATTCACATTCTTCTCGTTGCAAATATTTTTCTTTCACCTCGGGGGATTTTCAATTTCCAAATATATTTAAAAACAGTGATGCAAAATTATTTCCAAATTAAGAATTAAAGAGGAGAGTCCCTTCGTCATGACAACGTCGCGTATCTCTCCTCACCCGATATTCGTCAGTTATAAAGAAAAGAGAGAAAATCACCCTCACCTTTGCTGTCACAGACGTCACAGAGCACCATATCCGCAACGGAGAGCATGTATCCTACCGCGTGGTCGCATCTGCACTGAGATATTTTGTGACGTAGGGCGGCATCGTGGCGAATCGTAAGAGGAAGTGACGAAGGAAGAGCAGGAAAAGGGAGAAGACCGGCGTTGAAGGTACGAACTATCAATCGATCGGTCTACAAAGTCTTAACGGTTTGACAGCCACGTTTACACTGACGGCGTGGCGCATCAGAACGATGTATGGACGATCAACGGCCCCCAACGGCGGGGTAGAAGAAAGGGGGGGATCACCAATGTGACCCACCATGGTGGGGATGTCGGATCAATATTAGGGCGTAGACTCAAGGGCAAGGGCCGTCAATGCTTACACAGGGTGAATGCTACACGGGATATCGGTCCTCTAACGGTGGATCCATTGAGGAATTTGGAGTCAATTTTCTCTCGATAAAACGGAAACCAGAATTTTACAGCGACTAAAAATATAATCTTTTACTTAATTAAAGATAAATATATTTAAAATATGATTGCAATTTCAGGCTTAGTCTTTTATATGATAGAAAAATTGAAGATAAAAATAAAATTTGTTAGAAAATTGTTAAAAAATCTATAATTTAACTAAACATTCGATGTATAAAACAATTTTTTAATATTAATTTTAATAATTACTAAATTTGATAATCATAAGCTTTTCAGAATCTCCTCGAAAAAAAAAGAATTGTCTCCAAATTCCTCGTTAAAATTTTAGATCAGGGATTCTAAAACATCCTACATAAGAAAACCTCGTGATATCATATGCCAAAGAAATTGAACGAATATTTCCAATGCAATGCAGTATATTGCATATCACGTAGCGATATCTATCATGGTTATCGCGTCGATGCGCTATTGTGTCTAGAATTTTGTTATACACGACCTTTCGGCTGTTACGATCTATTCTGTTGAATCAGTTCTATTAGTTTGACACGCTGCAAGGTTTACACGAGATTAACACGATTAGGCGAGTTGTAAAAAATTATTACATGGGCGTGTAAAGTTGTCGATATTTGCTTCAATATTTACGCAATATCGGATAATCTATGTTTGTGCCGATCAATATCAAAAAAACGTTTCTAAATTTGATAAAAAAGCGCGCTCTTGTTACGAAATATCCGAAATTATTATTGATGTTAAATTAATGATTTTCTCACTTTTTAGAGAATAAATAATTTGTGTTGTGAAAAATATAATTTGATTTTCATTTTGTTTTCGAAATTATACAAATGTATATATTTCTCTGGGATATATCTTTCGAATTTTAATATCACGTTAAATAAAATAAATTTAAATGAAATTTTGAAGAGCAAGAAAATGTGTTCGTAAATAAACGATTAAAATAATTATATTCCCTACACATTAGACAAATCTCTTGCACTGCGCGATGTTTACGCAATCGAATCGCGCGAGTCTTGTCAGAGCGAACGATAAAAATGATCGCGTGTCATCGGACTGTTAATTAGCGCGATACACGTTCCTCCTTCGTTTATGAAAACTTTCGCGATACCGTGAGAATACAAATACCACATATTTCGCGCGACGCGAGAGGGAGAAACGTGCCCCCTTCTGGGGTTTCGGGCACGGTATTACGCGAACAGGCAAGCATCCGAGAAGGGCATAGGTGCATAGTTCAAGCGTAAACGCGGTATTTCAAACACGACGCGAGAAAGGATTAACCCTTTCACGGGGCCACTGACGACCCGAGATCCTTTGATTCAGAAATTTTTCCCCCGAGGCGGCTATTTTATGAGTCTTCCCTAGAGAAGGATAAAAGAGAGAGAGAGAGAGAAAGGAAGGACGGCTTCGCATTGCAGCAAGATTACATATGGTCGGCGTAATGTGACGATATCTATCTTGTAAATGCAACACGAAACTCTTTGCAACGTGCCGAAAAGAAATTCATTTCAAATGTATATATTTGACGAATATTTTGTTTTATGCTATTTTAATTTTTAATACGATGTAAAATTATAAATTCCTTTGCTCTGACACGATGGCATTAATTATTTTTTAAGAAAGAATCAATTTTAATTTTGTCTTTGACAATATCTTGAAATACATCCTTTCTTGTGCCAAATTAATAAAAATAATTTGAATATTGAATTGTCGCGTTTTTTAATTGAATCTTCAATTAACTGCGCTTATAAATTCCTTTATTTATTTTTTTATTATATTCCGCATATTGCGTATCCTGCATAAATGCAGTTGACTGTCTTAACCGAGAATTATAGCGCGTATCAACATTCTTGAGTCATCGGGCGGGCACGTACGCAACCGAGGAGATATAGTGAGTCTACATGTAAGATGATAAGCTGGATAAGAATGCTTAACTAGGATAAAAGAGCGGTACAAGATACGCTTGTCGCCGAACACCTTTTTTACGTTTTGCGTTCAAGTAAAGGTGACGGCGATGCCGTACCACTCGCGCATTCATATACATATATATAAAGAACCAGAAAATTTCCTTATAGATGTAATCGTGAGAATGTATCGACATTTTTGGTATTCATCAAAATGCGATTTGTATCAATTAAATAAAATGCAGGTACACGTTTATTATCCCTCGTCAAATGTTTATAAACTGATATTTAACAGCTTCTGGAAATTTATTTAATTTTACTATAATGAAATGAGATCTATTACTATAAATTAAAATTAATTTTATGCATTATTATCCTCTCAGGTTTTCTCTAATCTTAAAAGAATTATAAATAAATAAAAATACGTAAATAAAAATAATATAAGCTAAAAATAAATATAAATACAAAAAATAAATATAAGTAAATAAATATAAGTAAACTATCGATGTAACGAATAGATAAACACAATTATGCTTCGGCTCATAAATTTTATGCTCGAAAAATTCAGTTTTGGGATTCATCACTTGTATATATAAGTGTCCAGTTTTGTATACGCAATTGAGGGTGCTCAAAAATGCTCGGGATGCTCATCAACTCAAATCTTTCACTGCGGAACCGGAGAAGAGGCTTTCTCTGGTACGCGTCTGGCTTAAATCCATATATAGGGACATATGTTCGAGAGAACACTCCAACTACGCACACTCTATATTGGAGACACACTACCCTGACCTGCGATAGTAACACGAATGAGCGAACGAGCGAGCGAGGGAGCGTCTAAAAATAGGGGTGCTTCGGTCCCCGAGGGATTAACAGGCACGCCGGTTGTACCGTAATTTTAAATACCTCGACAAACGTCGCTAATCAAATCTGTCGGTTTGTAAAACGTGCTCTTTTCCTTTAAATAGCCCGCGGGTATTAAAGTGGTAAACCCGAAGCCTTTCTTCAACAGGCATCGTTAAACGAGATGCCAGCAAAATCCGCAGAATGACACCAATAAACCGATACTCATCTATCGCGATATTCTCTTTCACGAAGCTTACTGTTTTATATAAATCGTGATGTAATTATAATTGATGCTAGTAGAAATTTGATAGTTTGCTTTCATTCGATATTCATACTTTAATTTATCTAAAATTTATTTCGCAAAGCTTCGCAGTTTTGTGACCGCTAACTTATTACAATGAAGATTATGTATTCACACAAACGCAAAATATATAAAAATTTGCGAGAGAATTTCAGAATTAAAATATTTTTCAAAGTACATGAAATTTGCGAACTTACCCTTCCGCTGGTCCTCGCTGTCAGAATGAAGCTCCACATCGTGCAGCCTCATGGATTGCACGAATCCTCGCCAGTGACTCCGCGAACGTCCTCTCTCGCCGAGATCGCTCTTCAGGTCCGCCAGCTGCTGGTCGGACTCCTTCAACAGCCCGTCCAGAATATCCGGTCTTTCCAGATTAGAACTGGCCTTGGAATTCTCTTCCGTACTCGCTGTCCCGTTCGGCGAGTCCTCCTTGCGACCGAGAGGATCACCAAAACCTCGATCCTCGCGCAAATGCTCGTCCGCGTAAGGATCTGCATCCTTCCATCCTCGATTCTTCGAGTTTCGCCTCCTGCGAACGGGCGGACGCGGTTGATCATCCCAATTTGCTTCTTCTTTCTGCCTGGCCATTTTGTGCTTATCTTTCGGATCCTCCTCCAAAATCTTCTCTTGATATACTTTATTCGATGCCTTTCCTTTCATTTCCTTATTTGATGCTCTGTTGGACATATTCTTTGGATTGTTACATTGATCCTTCAAAGACTCCCGATTACTCCTCGACGCTTCCAGAAGCTTTTGCGCCAGCAACCGAGTCCTGTTCATCTCTGTTCCAGGTTTCCTCTTCTCCTTCTCCGCATCGTTCTTGATTTTCCTATCATTACTACTCCTGATCACCGTCCTTGACGAAGGATCCGCAGATTGAAACATCTGCTGGATCCTGAAGATGTCCGATCGGATCTTGGCTGAAGCCGGCGCGTCGTACTTTTTATTCAAGATCAACTTCGACTCCGAGCCTTCCGTCCTCTGCAAAGGACCTCTGTGATTTTTCGATGGAGTGTTTCTCAGTCTCTCCAAGTCTTTCAGGTCTGCTAGAAGAGAACTGTGGGTCCTCGATATTCTGGCGTTACCCTCCTCGAGACCAACGGCGACGCTGCGTGGTCGATTTCTCGAATCCGATTTGCCGATCTGGTCCATCGGTCTAAGCGACTGGTCCACGAAAACGGTCTCGCGAATCTGATTAATATTGCGTAACCTCGGCGTCCCGATCTTCATGCCGGTGGTTCTCATGATCACCTTTTCGACCGACTCGATGTCCCGCTCGCGACCCAATCGCCTCTCCTCGATCAATCGCGCCCGATGAGCATCGATCGGCATCGCGTACGAGCTGTGATAAGTCGGGCCCTTAACAGAGACGGCGGCTCGTGAATTCGGCCCGGTCGAATTTATTTGCCTGCTGCTACGCAGCGGAGATATCCGGACCAGCTTCGGCGCATCTCTGGGATCGTCTGTCTGTAAACTGCCCCGATACACCATCTTCCTTCGTTTATTTCGATCGATTGTTTTTATCACCAGAATGATTAAAAATCATTCGAAACGTCTCATGCTTGTTCACCTGAAAATTCGAATGTCATTATATTAGTATCGAATATTAAAGTTTGTCAATTAATGTTTGTTTGTAACTTAAAGATGAAAAAACTTTTCTTGGATATAATAATAATAATTTTATTTACGATAATCTTGAATATATATAATTAATAGTAATAAAATGTAGCTAATAGTTGATTATATAAATCGAATATAACTGTCTGTTACGGCCTGTTGTCAACATAAATAATGTTTCTCCTGTTATTTCTCGTTTTTTTTATTAATTTACACGTCATGCTGAAGAGAAATCGCGAACGACTTCATAAGAATCAATTTGATTTTCAATTTTATTTGTAAAATAAAGACATATTTAAAAAAATCGCCGTTTATTTGATATATGGCAAAAGATTTTGTCTTATTTTTTTTTAATTAATACGTGCAAAAACTCTTTCTTCTCGAAGAGAGGGAATATAAAAGAAATAATTAAATAATAGAGAAAAAAGTATTAAATTAAAATAATTGACTCTCGCAATCTGTCGCATTCACAATAAATTTCGACGCCAATAAATTAATTCAATTTGCAGAAACGTTCAATTTCCCCCTTGGTTCTACGAGACACTTGTACATACTGCAGAGGAAAAATACTGACAACTTTTACGATCTATCGCATTCGACTTGCAAGGTCGTTCCGCGACGTTCAAATATCACCGACCACGCTGAAAATGACCGTCGGCGCAATATTTTATCAGCGAACACACGCACGAGTTCGCCGAGTCTATAATTGACGGAGATCAGGGAGACCATCGACAGTCAAGTCGGTAGCTGCGTTTTATGTGGGTGTCGCGCAACGCATGTGGGCAGCGACCCCGTCGCACATGTCTCTCTTGCACAACGCGCTATACACTATGCGTGTATACGCGTGTATTTGCGTGTGTAGGTGTCGCGCACATTAAAGAACGATCGTCCGCGTTAAACGCCGTGCGGTTGCATTCTAATCGCTAGGCGATCGTTCGCGCGATTCAGGGTTGACAGCCGCGTCTCGCGAGCTGCCATAAATGGCCTGCGGGAGTGATCAACGCGATGCCTCTTGCGATCGAGACAGATCGATCGTCGGCCATAATCGACATTACCATGCGAATGCCGTCGCATCGACGTGATAAAGTTTTCGTGACGTAATGTTAGGCGTTTCATCCTTCCGATACGCGCAAAGATGTGTAATCGATCTATAATTTACAATATTTTTTCCAGAGAATAATTTAATAAAATCAGGTTTAAGACTCGTGAAGAGACTGTTAATTTTAGAACGTTTGCCATGATATAATAATTATATACGATGATTGCGTTCCGGAGATGTATCCACGGATTATTCACTGGCGCGATCATACGATTCCGCTATGTATAATTAGATGGCATCGAGATAAATTGCGAGTTAACAAAACAAAAAAACAAAAGCGCGAAACTTTCCGAAGCGTTTCTCGGAAACGGACGTAATTAACGATAGAATCCGTCTCATAATTCTGATTAAATATCTGTATTGTTGCACCGTTAAGTTCAGTTTGAATTATTATTGTAATTGGTAGAGCGACAAGCCACCACTATATCATCTACTCATTTATTTTAAGCAAGCATCTGATGGTATTTTTTAAATTCAGATTGAATATATTTCACGATTGCTAATTGCCAGACTTTAATCGACGATCCAACTGTTTCATAATTCTGATTAATTATCGGATTTAATTATTTTTAATTAAATAATAATTTCCATTATGAAATAAAATTATGCAGTAAATTTGGGAACGGAAAAAAAAAAATCTGTAAAAAATTTCAATTTGATATTTGTTCTTTTTCTTCATTATACTTTGATTAATACGTCATTTTCTATTTTATTTACAATATTGATATCTAAATATAATTAAAAATAATGTAATAAAAAACGGATTTCTTTTTCTTCTCGTGCGATAAGATGGAAAGCAGAAAGCATAAAAAAGAACTTTATTCAAAATTAGCTTTCTTCTTTCATGAAGGCTGACTAACTCATCCAATTTCTATTTTATATAAAAACTAGGTATAAAAAGTAATTTTTTTTTTTTTGTTATTTATATATAACAAAGAAAGAAATCACTTAAAAATAAATATGATTCAAAATTTGATTTCATTTTTCCTCCGAATCCGATTGACATTTATCTCGGACGATTACGATCACTTTAACGCTAATCAAATTAACGACCGTCATCGTCGCCGATGCGCCTGAATTCGCAGATCCGTCACGCTGTGCGAGAGAGACGGCTCGAACAAACGCGTGAACTTCGCACGCGTTTAACGGAATAGAAGTTGTTTCTCCCGTGCTCGCGAGCGAAATCCGAAATCGTCCATAACACATGCGTTTTTTTTTGCGCGCTTCCGGCAGCGCGAACGCTCGCGCGTGCGAGAGAGAACGGCGGGCAATGTGTGCCGAGTGATTTACCTGATTTATTTATCGCCTAATTCGCGGTCCCGTGGCCGATAACCGTGAGAGATTTTGCAAAAACTCGCGTCGAAATTTTTTCTTTCCCCCTTTCTTCTCGCCTCGTCGAGATAACGGGAAAAAACTCCCGTTCGCGGCCGGTCTCCCCCGTTAGGCCTGTAACAAGAAAATTCATGCATTTTCCATCAAGAACGTCATTATAAGCGAATGATTTTACGGCTTTCCGCGCGTATAGTAGTCCGTTGCTCCCATTCTCCACGCCGTTCTTTGTTAATCGAGTAGGCCGAGACGGCATTGCCCGTCTACCACGTCTAACTGGATCGAATAAGTTGGAATCAAGAGATATATCAACGTCAATATTCAAATAAGATTCAATTGCATTAATGTGATACGCTGACCCAATTTTGTTTCTTTATCTATATTAGGCGTTTTCCACGAGTCCGAATCGATGGAAAAGATCTAAAGATGAAAAGAAAGCGAGAGAAGGAATTCTTTTGTTCCTTTATTTATATTAGATGTTTTCCACGAGTCCGAATCGATGGAAAAGATCTATAGTTAAAAAGAAAGCGAGAGAAGAAATTCTTTTGGAAACAATCAAAGTCGCGCGTTCAAATAAATAAATTTATAATAAAAATTAAGAAAAAAGAAATAAATAAATTTATTCGTTTATTCGAAAGATAGACGAGCGCGGATTTTTCTTCCTCGTCTACTCCTGTATATATTTAACCGAGAGTAACTCTTAAGAGAGATATGTCATATTTATAATCGCCGTTTTCTATAATAATCAGGCTCGCAAAGAATCCCTCCCTCCGACTCATACGTCGCGCTTTGATTACGTTAGCAAAGTATAATGCCGGATCGCGTCTACCGTCAATCACCGTGTGAAACTTAGCGGATCGACTTCCTTCGCGAATCATAGCTACTGTATTCCCAACGGACTGCGAATGATCCAATTCCGCGTAAGTGGATGAGAACTCGCGGTAGAGAAGCGTTGCTTCTCCTCGCTATGCGGTTTGTAGCCGTGTAACAACAATCTATCTCGACTGAGCACCGCCTGTCGACGTTTAGGAAGCTGCTTCTTGGAGATATATGACGTAATACATCGAATTAACATAATTTGTCATATAACATAACATAACTCCGTTATGTTTCGCTGCACGTGAATGATGTAACCGAATAGAGGACGAGTCTCTTGCTGATTGAAATCTCTGATTTATCGGCTCTCCAGATTTATCTCAATCGATTATCAGTTTTGTTTCTAAAAAAAATTCTATTCACGATATATTGAGATTAATCGACGTTATTTATCCCTTGAAAAATGTCGCGCGATTTATCTCGTTCGAAGAGAATATATTCCACGGGACAACATAATTATCGCTTACATAACTTTTCGTGTCTATAACGATTATAACGGTTTAATTAAAATTTTTGATCGCGTCTATATACTATTAATGCGATGCGTACTTTGCGCCGACTGCTCCACGCTTGGAAAACCACTTGGATACGACTTCCGTGAGTAAGAACGGCTATGATTTACAAGTCCGCGTTTTTTACTTATCTCGGTAACGATATCTTTTAACAAAATAATTGTATTTTTCGTTTATAATGGAGGACAAGCAGATCATTATACGTTGATCGCGAGATAGCAAATCGATTTTCGAAAAAATCTCGGTTGATTCTTACTAAAAGTATCTGAAAGTGGCCTGACTCTATTTCAACTTTTCCAGCTGTTACATTAAATTACTTTCTCTCCAGAGCACGCCAAAGTTATCACATTGAATTTTATTGGATTCATTATCCGGTTTTATTCATTAAAACTATTCGCGTTACTAATTGAATCAAGATTTCAATATAATGAAAAAGTAGATAACTGATCGTCGTACCGATAGCTCGCATACATTAATTCTCTTTCAATTAGATATCGCGATAAATAATTTACACAAATGTTAATATATAATAATATACAATAATATACAAGAAATGTTGTCTCTCTTTTTCGTATAAAAATTAGTTCTAATTACCTTTGTGATACCCAGACAATCCAAAAACGCGGATTTGCCTTGCTCCGTTCGACCTTGTGTGTCTTCCTCCTCTTTTCTTATCTTCCAATCGGATGTTTCTCTCTTTCTCTTTTTCTACGTGCGTTTAGATTGTACGCAATAGCACTATTCAAGGATCACCAACTCGCATCCAAGATGAAAGCGCGAATTGACACGGAATAACTCGCAGAATTTTATCGACAAGAACGTTTACAGCATCGCGCTGTCATAATTGGCACGGAACTAAACTTTTCGCGAATCACGCGGTTGCCGGAAGTGTTCGTGAAAGGATCTCAGTTTCCGCGACGCGGTTTCTTTTCCAGCACTTCGTTGTTGTCCTTCCTTGAACACGCACTATTTTTCCGCGTTGTATATCTTTCAGTCAAAATTTTTTAAAAATTTAAAAATAGTTTTTTTTAATAATAATATAGCCAATCAGCATCCACCTCTTCACTCTCTCTTTTTCTCTTTACTTTTTCGATTGCACTTTTCTAAACATTCTTATTTTAATAGTTTTTCTCATTGCACGTTAAGAAATATACATTATTTAACATTTTTTAAATATGTTTAATAAGTTTTCAATCCCTATGGAAAATAGACTTTTTCAAAGAGTTTTTAATTATGTCCAATATATTTTAACAAATGTCTTTTCTCCAGAGAGTAAAATTTAATGTTACTTTTTGCACTTATCCCGCCTCTATCTCTCTTCTCGCTGTATCCTTCGCTCTTCCTTGACTTCCTCAGCGGGCTTATCTTCCGGAGCTCGCTGCACTTCTTCGTCGCACCGCTCGTGTGCGTGTGTACCACTCGCGGAAACGGCTTGTGGTCGCGACCGCACCATGTACCCCCGGTGCCGTGAGAAGTACTGAATGGGTTCGCCAGACACGAACATAATCGCGTCTACGGCAGGCAGCTGTAGGTACACTACAGCTCTTTTCCTTTCCATGACATACCTCCGCCCAGCGGTGGGGTACCGCGCGACCCCCCTCTTTTACTGTGTGTGCACAACGTGGTGTACACCCACGCGACACCCGGTATACGTGGGCTGACGTTGGCGGAAGAGAGATGGAGATTTCCTCATATTTATATTTCGTAAAAAAAAAAAAAAATAAATGTGAAGATGATAAAAAGAATTGTAAAATGTAACGAGATTTGCATATCAAAATAAAAATATTTTGTATTAAAAATAAGAAAATTTGAAGTATAAAAGATGATAACGTAAACGGAGAAAAATAACATGCGGATAGTTTTGAGAGAAAGAAAGAGAGAGAGAGAGAGAGAGGAATCTTTTCGTGGCTCGTCCTTCCGAGATAAGAGGAGCTTGTTGCACACACCGAGGACCTCAATGGCTACCTATTTTGGTCAAAAGTCAAAGTACACGACTGAAATTCTTTTACGATCGCCGATCGTATCGTTTCACAATAGTACTTGGGCTACGATGTTGATCAAACTTTACGTCGGCGGTCCCTCCAGTTTTGACATTGAGTAAACGCTGTGTTGACATCGTGTCGTTCGTGACAAATGGAGACTTTGATGGTGTCCAAATAAACGTCGATATTAATCAGCAACATGGTCTCATTATGAAGTCTAATGTAATTTACATTCTGAATAGCAACTAATTGCTTGTTGCTTTTTTTATGATGAAATTTTTAAATCAGAATTAAATAAAAAAAAAATATGCAGGACCTAACAAATTGCTAAACTTTTTTATTTTTAAAAAATCATTTTACATCAATATATGTATAATATTTAGTTTCTACCTAACAATTAAAAATTATCTCAAGTGTAATAATAAATATATATTACTTTATAATTAATAATAATGTAATACTTGCTCTTCCCATGTTCTAAATACTAATTAATTATTCCTTCCTTGCCGTAACAATATATATTGCGTCACTTATCAACGATTTACTAATCGAATTATGTGACTCGAGGGTATTAAGAAAATTAATACGTCTATATATACGCGTATACGCATAATATTTTATCTATGAAAAGCTAATTAAATTATCAGACGCTTTTATATAAGAACAGGAGCGGTTAGGTAATTTCCGACTCGGTGTCGAGGACAACGACTCCTGTTCTTATTGGATTCATAATTTTCATCCGCTGCTTCGTTTAAAAACCATCAGTGTTTCATAAGGACAAATGATCCAGCGCGTAGCTAACACCTTCCTACACGCACTCGAACGCGTTAATGAGTTTCGCGGTAATCAGTGTTCAGTGACGGATTCACTACAAGATTCCTCCGATCTTTATAACTCGCCAAACTATTTTCTTCATTTCTTTTACTGCTAAAACACTGTTAGAATAATTGTGATACTAATATTTAAAATTATATTAAATTAAGCAATAAATATTTTTTACATAATATAAACTTTGTATAAAATATTCGAGCAGCAAAAATATCGAGATGTTCTTTCTTTACCGAAGAGAGAAAAGAGATTTTTTTAATTTAGTTTAAATAAATACGTAATTATATAATACACACATTTATCAAAAATTATAAGTTATCACATAAAGACTACGAAAATCTCTGATTAAATTCTGATAAAAAAATTCGCAATCTCTTCTTGTCAGCGTGTAACTCGCCAAATTTTTAAAGCATACAAGTAAAAGCTATCGAAAGACGCCACTGTGCGATCTTACGGTTTCTCAGAGATCAGATCCCCATAGTCATCATCATCATCATCATCGTCGTCGTCGTCGTCGTCATCGTCACCATCATTGCTTCCTGCGCGACAATCGGTTATCGTTGAGGAGCATTATTGTTTCCTGGTTCACAATTATTGTTATTGTTACGATCGGCTACAGAAGCTCCCGTCGCGCCGAGATATAATGGCATTCTGGACAAGCCCAGAGAGATGACACAACGCGCCAAGAATGACTGCTAAGTGCAAGAGAGAGAGAGAGAGAGAGACTGCAGTCGTTCGACGAGAATTCTTATTTTTCTCCTGGAACGACAGTTGTCGATCGTCGGCACCGATAATAGATAACTATGCATGTCTGCAGAATGCATGTCTCGAGGCCGCGCGACAGAAAGATGCATCGTTAAATCGTCTCGCGTGCGATTGCATCGTATCCATCATCTCATCGATGCGATGTTTTTTTTTTTTATTAGAACATTTCTCCAGCGACGTAGCAAAGAAATGAAAAGGTAATTTTTCACGGTTTCTTCTACTTTTAATGCGTGTCATTCTGTCAGATTCGATTTGATTAAGCAATCAAATGGATATTAATCGGATTATTTTTAATGCGATTAATAATGTTTACTGTCAAGGATTTCTATTAAAATTTACTCGTTATATTTTAAGTTTTAGACGGTTAATCAAAGTTCATAACTTCGTTTAAACGTGTCTTGTAGGATTAATATCTCGAATATTAAATTTATTAAATATATCTCAAAAAACTTAATTGTTTGCATTTACATTGAATGCAAGAGGAAATTAATTTCATATGCTTTCATTTCGATGTTCTTCTTTTCAAACTTTTAAATATACATCTTGCATATATAATCTTGAAAAAATATAAAAATTCGACGACTTTAAAAAAAGAACCCTGAAAAAGGGGACTCGAGATGATCTGTCAATAGAAGAAGCAATTCTCGCCGCTCGCACGCGTAACCATTGCGTGCTGTTCAGTTTAATTTATTACCAATTGATACTCGCGAAGAGGACGAGTATTTATTTTCGTAATTGATAATCAACGCGGCTAATCTTCGATGCAGCGGTAATGGCGATTCACGCGACTTGTGTGCGACGAACAATCGTCAACAATCCATTGCAGGGGTTTGATGCGTGCGTGCGGATTTTTTCTAATGAGGCAAAGGTCACTTCCGGTCGAACGGAAAGCGGATATGTAAGCACGTGCTCGCTCACATCCGTCACGGCCGCCGGCGGTTATGCTACCTGAGTGCGTATCAAATCGATTGTGCAAGAAACTGCTGATGCATTTCCGCTTGTCTAATAATAATTTATATATAATTATAAGTATAATTTATTGACAGTATTACTAATTATCTGTAAATCGAACGCAATAAATAAAGTAATTTTTATATGCTTATATATCGATATAAATTATTTTAATTATTTTAATTAGAAAATATCAGATTTATATAAAAATGAATATTTTATTTATGCATAAATGTAATGCGTATTGATTATTATAATTATAATAGCTAAAGAAAATGCTGCAAAATGGATCATTAAAAATTAATATTTAAGCTTTTGATAAAGATTTCTGAAAAAAATTGTTCGATCCTTCAAAATTGCCTTCTTAAATGTTTAGATGACAAAATCTTCTTTCTCGGCGAATCGTCGAGTTTTTATGTAGCTGTAAAAAATTATCAAATTTCAAGGAGTATTATAATTTCATACTAAAATACACCTACGTGGCCCCTCATGCGAGAGAATGCTCGAAACCTCGCGCTCGCGTTCACGTATCGTTACTTGACGAGATTGTGATACTTGAGCGAAATCAGAAGGGCGTTCACGTTCTTGTAAATCAGAGACCGATGGTGGGGACATTTCTCTCTTCATTGCATTCGCGTGGGCAAAATTCGTGTGGGCGAATTTCAGCAAAGGTCGCGGGATATACGCGTTTTCTTTTCTTTTCTTTTTTTATTTTCTTCATAAATCAATGCGTCTTTACGCATTGCTGTGTGTAACCAGAAGCGTATTCAGCGTTACGCAATCCAGCCCACCTTCTTTTCATGTAAATATTTTTTCTTCGTAATGCAATGCGGATCGGCATGCGCTTTCTTAAATATGACAGGCAGACGACAATCTCTGCAAGACGTATATATCTTTTCAAGTAGATCTTGTTTAAAATAAAAATCTTGCCTTTTTTAATATTATGCTAATATTCGATCGATTATTCATAATATTTTTGAAACATTTTCGCTTTTATAATTTTGCGCGTAACTCGATTTTTTGACTCGTTGCTTTTAAATCGAGTGTTGAAAGAATAATACATTTTCTCGATTATTAAGATAAACAATGCCAGGACTATAGCACCTGTCACTATCGTCAAAGTCGGCACTATATCTTCTAAACTAACCACGCTATAATTCGATGCCGGTGGATTGCTTTCTAAGAAATGTTTGCTCTTCAATCTATTTATGACGCCATTAAGCTGAAATCGCCGTAAACTGAAAAATATTTGAAACATTTGTCTTAAAAATTAACAACCACGAATAATTCTACTTGAACATAACTTTCTTTTATCGCAATCTAATTATTTCTTTTCAACGATTTATTACAATTCTCGTTAATATTATACTATTTTAATGAGATTCTCTCAGAATCTTCTCAAAATTTTTAAACGAAACTTTCATCTTGAAAAATCTTGTTAAAAATTAAATTTTTAAGGATAATGATATGAAACTCGTTAATTCTATCTAGAAAAATATATCCTTGATGCTTTTTCAAATATCAAAAAATTTGATGGAAAATGAGAGACGCATACTTTCAATGCGCACATTAGATAAAAAAGTATACCGCTTTATAAATAATTAAATTATATATCGGTATGCATTTTATGAACTTACTGATAATTCATGAGGCCGGTATAAGGATTTCCCTTCGTCAGAGCCATCGCTAAACTATCGGTTCTTCCGGTCTCTATATGTATGATCTTACACGTCAGATAAATGTTCAGAGCGTTCTTGAATGCCTCCGTCGTGTAAAACGCCAAGTTCTTCCGCTCGCAGATCTGCGTGAGAATTATTGCCGTGAATTGACTTTAACAAAAAAAAAAAAAAAAAAAAAAAATAAATTTAACCAATTAAACGCGTTACTTATTACAAAAAATAGTGCGCAAATCGTCCCTGTACGTTGCTACTTGCGTTGACACTGACATTAGAAAAATTCGATGCCTTCCAGGGACGATATTCGCTCCCTATCCACTGAGCTACGCTGGATCCCTCCTTCAACTGTTAGACGCGATGCACTCACCCCAGAAAGCCGAAATGATCTCATCTTTAGAAAGGTACGGGGTATTCTTAACAAGCTCACACCGGAAAAATTCGCAAAGCTGAGCAACGACCTGCTCAACGTTGAGCTTAATTCCCATGTGATTCTCAAGGGTGTTATTTTCTTGGTACGTATTGATGCGTCGTAAAATGATGATATTTATCGTATAAGACGCTTTGATGCTGGTTCATTAAAAAAAATATCAATAACAATTTTTTAGATCTTCGAAAAAGCGCTTGATGAACCCAAGTACAGTTCTATGTACGCACGGCTGTGCAAACAGCTGTCTGACGAAGCCGCAAACTTTGAACCCCGTAAACCGATCGATGAAAGTCAAAAAGGCCAGAGCACATTCAGAGTCCTTTTACTTAACAAGTGCAAAGACGAGTTCGAAAATCGTTCAAAAGCAAGCGAGGCGTTCGAGAATCAGGATGAGCTTGGTCCAGAGGAAGAAGAGCGCCGGCAGGTGGCCAAGCGCAAGATGCTCGGTAACATCAAGTTTA
>NW_021848711.1:803502-807030 GCF_003651465.1 Formica exsecta
TGATTTGCCTTTAACAAAAAAAAAAAAAAAAAACTTAATTTCACCAATTAAATCGCTAACTTGCTTGAATCCGTCCAGCAATGTAGACGGCAAGTGCTCCTTTTCTTCCAACAGTCCGTGCATTTTTAGAAACATGGAAGTCTTGACACTCTGTAATTCGAGTAATCGTTCGAACAATTCGATACTATTCCTTCTTTAATCATGCGATTAATATATAACGTCTTTTCTAAAAGCTCTAGTTATATGTATTTTATATTTTTCACATAAATAAAATTCATTTATTATTTTTATTCGCAATCGCTTTAATTTCTGGCTATACACATATCACGATTCACAAATTGCTGTTATTCAAACAATATTTTTAATGGATAACAGAGCGAACTCACATTAACTAAATGGAGCTCGGCGCTGTTTTTCACAACGATTAATTTATAAGAGCCGTCCTCAACGTAACCCTCCAGAGTGGAGAAAGGCAGGTTGGTCTTAGTAAGTGTCAGGAAGCTAATCAACGAGGCTGAATAAGCGGATGTGATTATCAACGACGAGACGTAAATCGAAAAAATGGCCAGTCTCATTGACAACTTATTGGGAAAATCTGTAATCCCATAAAAATATGTAATATGCATTATACTGCGCGCTGAATACTTTTACATTAGTATATATTGATGTAATAATTATATCATAAATAGTTTGAAAATTTGTATATGAGTGTATCTTTAGTAAATATTACCTGAGAAACCTTGTTGACAATAAACACCCCAAACATAAACATAGTTTTCGAATATTAGATTCATCGAAAAGTACTCTTTTGTCTTAATAATACTTAGCAGAATAGAAGCAGTTATTATTGTCGTCGCTAACATTATCCAAATTCCGGAGCTAAAGGCCTGAAAGATGTATCATTTAAAGGAAAAAAGATTTTATTCCACCAAATTTAAATTTCATCATCATGTATTTTCTTCCTCGCAAAGCAATTTGTGAAATGCGTTTACACGCATTTGCTTTGAAATTATTTCCTCGGATAAAATTAAATAATTTTAAATAATTTTTTAATAGTTTTAAATAGTTTAAATAGTTTTAAATAATTTTAAATAATTTTTAAAGTTATTACATAGGTTTTATAATATAATTACAGTGTAATTAATATATTATATAATGTAACTACTATAATATAATTATAATATAATTACAGTGTAATTAATATATTATACAATGTAACTACTATACATACGTTCACGCAAGCATGCACGCATACATATAATTTTTAAACAATGTAATTATTACCTTGTAATATCCACACCAATGCACATTAACTCCACTGGGCTGCTTAAAATAGATGCGACTTCGCGAATGTATCAATGGCAGCGTGAAGTCAACGGCTTTCAACCTAAACGGAATTATCGTAAATTCGGAGACGCCGATATCGGCTTTGTCGTTCACCAATTGGCCCATCACGCCAGTCCACACCTTCTCCTGGTAATTCCAAATGCCATACGCTTCCATTGGATCCAGAATCTTCATCGTAAAATTCATCACTTTGCTGAGCTCTATCATCAGTAAACCGAGAAATCCTCCGATCGTCCCGTTCTCCAGCGAGAAAAATGGCGAATCCTTCGAATCCCATTCGTCAACAGAATTATCAAGTCAATCTATCGCAGTTGATGTCTACTAGTATGTGTGTCATTAAATTCTAATATCGATTCTATGACCAATTGCATACGAGTCGGCTGTTCTGTCGCAAAAATTTTGCGCGGGAAGGTCGTTATTTATGTTATAAATAATAATTTCTCAACATTAAAACAACTTACCTTCACGGACGCCACGCGTACGATGTCGCCAAACATGTTGCTCCTTCTGGCATAGAGGCTCTTTCGCGTCTGAAAAGATAGGCCTCCGTCAGTGGCCCACGTGGCCAGCTCGAACGTCCTGGTGTAATTGTCGCGTATGGCGTACCACTCCATCAGGCTCGGATGATCGTAGCACAGGACCAGCATGAGAGTGTTGAAGTCTACATTGAACATGTTGTCAGCGGGATGTCGACAATATTTTTCGAGCGGTTTTCCGGGACGTTGCAGAAACATGATCAACCAGGCGGGGAAAGAGATGGGCTTTATGCTCCTCGTGACCTCGACGAATTCGCTCATGGTCTCCCCGGTGTCGAGAAGAACAACGAACAATGGCCGCGCGATCATCTGATACTCGTTATACTTGCTCACTAGATCCGTAAAAGTTATGATCTCGGTCATGATCCGCTGTCGTGATAGATCACGCGACCATTCGTACAGCAGCGTTGTCATGTTGAAATCTACGATTCGTGCGTAGCTGTTATAATTTATAGTTTAAAATATTTGCAGAGAAAAATCGAGGAAAATAATTTTCCGAATACATCTGAATAATAATACATCTGAAGCGATTTATGCGCGTGAAATATTCTTTTTAAATATATTTTTTAAGCTTTCTCTGGAGAAGCAATATAAGAAGCGAGAAAGATGAAAGCTGCTTTTAATACTTACCATGGTAGTTTCCGGACCGCACGAAAATAACGCTAAAAGTATGATAATACTTGTGGACGTCGCTAATTAGCCGAAAATAATTGTCGATTCCTTCTGCTTTGATGGTTAATGCGAGGAAGAGGGTCACGATAGATTGCACTATCGTATACTTCATCGCAGGATTAAAGCAACTGAGTAAAAAAGAAAAACGAATAATTAACGAATAACTGTGCAAACATAATTTTTGTCTATTTAAAGATATCATTGTAATAAATAAATAATTATTAATACACATTTAATTTGATATACACGAATTGTTTCTTGTAAGAATTAAAACAAATGGGAAGAGATCGGAGAGAATCGGTAATCCTAATTTCCCATAAATTCTACAAAGATAACTATCATGAGCGGGGGATCTTTTATCAATAATGTGGTCTTGTCGTCGCTAAGAGTTAACGGAAAGAAAGAACGAGGTTCCGCGATTCAATGACGCGAATACACGACTGAAAAGCTATTGTCGCGAACATTTGACTTTATCGGATCCGAGGGATCTTAATACAGGGGTGTGCGCAAAAGAGTGCTACCTGGTAATATAAATTGTGCTTGCTGAATTGTTAGAAATTACGCGAGGATACGTATCGGGACACAATTCTCTTTATCAGCGAATCATCGACTGAATCATAAATTATTCATTATTGTTAAATTCCTGTAATCAGTATTACTTATCGCATCACAGACGATACATGTTACTTTAGATGTGTCTTAACCCGTCGCAAGAAAGATTTCTTAATATACATCGATATTGATTAACTATTCATATATTGGACACCACAATATCGCCGAAAAAATTTCGTATATATTATTCGTTATTATTTCATATATACATACGATTTCATATAGTATATTTTTAAGAGAGTATATTATTGTTACATCTAAATAAATATTTATACAACAAAACATACACATACTATATATACATATATAAATAATATTATATATTAAACTATGTATATAATTTAATTATTATTTTAAATCT
>NW_021848711.1:807492-813784 GCF_003651465.1 Formica exsecta
CATGGAAAATAGTATTTCTATAGTAATAATATATATAATAATATCTATTTTTCACTAATATAAAGATATTCCTTTAAGTAAAAAATTAAATAAATAAAAAATTTACATCAAATAAAATTGTATATTATGTTTGAAGTGAGATTATTGCCCTTTGAGAAACAGTTGTTTTTTCGAACGATAGAAGATCCGAGATTGAAGTTTCTTTTTCTTGTATCGATAATAAATTTTCTCCATAATTAGTACAGCGACGCTCAAAATAATGCCTCCGCAGAGAATCGCCAAAATTGGGATTACATTGACCATGTAAACCGGTATGAAAGCCTTGCTTTCGGTCGAATGCGTTAAGAATCTCGTATTCCTTAAACGCATCATTATGCCATTATCCAAAAATTTCTGTATACTGTAGAACATACGAAACTTTTATAATTGGGAGAAGAACAGTGAATGGAAAAATTGCATTAGACTAGATATTTACTGGTAATTTATCACGGCCGTGTATGGATTGCCTTTGGACAGGACCATTCCTAAGTTGTCTATCCTCTCAGTGCTAACGCTAGACAATTTACAAGGAATTTTCATTTCGACGCTTTTCTTCAAAATGTTCAATATCATGTAAGCAACCTTTTTCTCCTTACATATCTAGGCAAATATAATATATAGATAATAAATTATATATAAAAAATCTTTTAAAAAAAAAGCAAGCATAGATATCGTATATTTAAAAAAATAATTAGTAATTAATTATATCATCCAAAATAATTAATTAATTTTATTGGAAAAAAAAATTGTGTAATATCGTTGCAAAATGTCGATCGTACTTGCACAAAACCATCGACTATATTCTCCGGCAGTTCCGATTCCTTCTTCATTAATCTCATCAGTTTCGTAGAGAAAGTTTTCTTCGACGCATCGTACATTGATTGATACTATCGCACAAAAACATCTCGTGATACATAAATCATACAGACATGCTTAAACGCTAACAAGATCATGACAGATATCGGATCGTAATTTGTAATTCTATATTATCGGAAATGCATTGTACGCAATTATTTGGCATTATTTTTTTTATATTTATTCGATCGCTTATAAATAAAGAAGCATCAGAAATGAAAATTAGAAAACTTGAGATGAATTGGATGAACTTACGGCGATTATGTCGTAGTCGGCACCGCCCCGTTGAATTATTAATTGATAGGTACCATCGGCGACGAATTCGTCTATCGTACGAAAGGGAAGAACGCGAATGCAAGACGTTAAGAAGCACACCAACGCCGCTGAGTAATGAGCCGTTATCAGTACCGCCGTTAAAAATATCGTAAAATACGCGAGGCGTAACGACGAATATCTTGGAAATGCTGTGAAGAAAAAAATTAAATTAGAAAGAATTTCGAATAAAAGTGCATCTAAAAAGTCACTTAATTTTTAATTTCTAAATTTAATCCAATTTTTTAAATTAAAAAATTTAAGTAAAAGATTTCTCTTTTTTTCTCTCGCTGTCTTTCTCTTGAGATATTTTATAAATATTTGATGGGGATGGGTGAAATACAAAAATTAGAATTTATACAAAGCAACCCTAATGAAATATTAAGGTTGCTTTGTATAAATTCTAATTTTTTAACAGTATAAAAGTCTTTACCTATAAGTGCTTGCTGACAAAATATACCCCAAATGCAGAGAAAATTATCGGAAAGCAAATCCATCGTGTTTCGAGATTCGAGACACGTTTTCATGAAGGACAGCAGAAGCGGTGTAACCGCTATTAACATGACAATTGCAACCCAAATGCGCAAACCGAACGTCTGTTGAACAATTGCATGAGAAATTATTAATTTAGAGAATTTAGAATATTTTATAATATATATTATATATACTTTTGACACACTGATGCCGATAACGAAATGAAAGCGAACCAAGATGATCTTATGTCAATCAATTCTATTAATCACAATTACCTGAAAATAACCGAGCCACTTGACGCCGCACACTCCGGGTTCCCTGATGAACAGGCTGTTCTTAGATATTATCAGGGGTAGAGTAAAATCGACGTAACGCACTCGGAAACTCGTCATCGACATATCGGCGATAGCGAAATCCGCGCGACCTGACACGATCTCATTCATTACTCCAGACCAAGAGTGATTTTTCGGATTCCACATGCCGTGTTCATCCAATTCTGATACTATATCCAAACTGAAGTTGAGGGAATGCGTGAGTTCTTCCACCACTTTCTCATACAAACTGCCCACATAGTTACTGCTTCCGAATCTCGAAGAAATTGGTAAATCCTGAATTTGTTTAATATCAATTAATTAAATCGAAAACTTGTTTTCATAGTGCACGTCCAGAGTTACCACGTAGTGTCGGCCCAGCATACGGGAACACGTATGCACTAGATGGGTAATGCTCAAATCTACAAGCAAAGATTTTGCAAATTCAATTTGACAAGCTCGGTATAAGAGAATTATGCGAGAATTCACGATATAAAATAATCCTAATTTTGCTTAAACGAAACTTAAAATTGCTTTCGCGATGTCATTCTTTTTTTTTAATTTCGCTAGAATTTAGGGAAAATCGAAATCATAATACTGTGCCATGTTTAAATTATACTCCGAACTGACCGCCGTAGTCGCCATATTCGTCTCCAGGATGAGCGAAGACGACAGTTGCCGCGGAATAAAATTTTCGAATGTCCATTATCACTTTGACAAAGACATCAATGTAAAAATGCCTCTCAGAGTTTACAAAAACGGAAGGTAATAGCAGCAAAGTGGTCGAGCACGTCAGATAGAGCGTTAATCTCATTTCGTCGCCGTTAGAAGATTGGATGCAAAGGTTTATAACGCGAGAGACCGACTAAGCGGCTAAAACCTATACGCGAATGCTTCTTGCTATCGAGTAATGCGGGGTAGATGCAGGGACGTACGTGCATATCAAATACCACAGATAACACGATTGCGAAGATTCATATGAAACTAAATACGATTGATCGATCTTTAATTTCTTAAATTATTTTTTTTATCATCCGAAACTAGATATTTGACAGACTATTATTCCTATTGACAGACTATTATTATTAGTGAAAATATTTATATTTATATTAAATAATTTAATTGAAATATTTATATTAAATAATTTAATTAAAATGCTTATACTACGTATTAAATAATTAATACATAGCAACAGAGAGAAGGAGAGAGAAAAATTTGAAAACAAGCATTAATTAAATGCAATATAATCTTCCTATCTCATAAAAAAAAAAAAAAAAAAAAAAAAAAAAACTACAGTACGTATAAAATACGCAATTT
This sequence comes from Formica exsecta, assembly GCF_003651465.1. Lineage (NCBI taxonomy): Eukaryota > Metazoa > Arthropoda > Insecta > Hymenoptera > Formicidae > Formica > Formica exsecta. The sequence continues at coordinate 810,801 of NW_021848711.1, forward strand.
CCTAAAAAGAGAGATATCGATAAATGTATGTGTGCGTGTAATCAGTATTATTTGTTAATGTAGTCATTAGCATAAATTATAATATTACGAATGTATCCACATTCTCTTTAAGAGTTACATATTATATAATATCTATATGATTATCACATAAATGCATTACTTGTAACATATATCCAAAGTTTTCCAATCCCATTTTTGTTGTCGACTTTCTTGATCAAATATCGATCAAAGATTCAAGTTTCATAAAAGCGAGACTGAAAATTTCAAGTTGGAAATTTTTATTCGATAAGGAGAAACATGTTAGGACGTATCTCAAGTTGACGATACATATTTCGAAAGACATGAGATAAAATAATTTCGCGATAAAATATTCTTTATTTGTACATTATTTTACGGAGTGATTCGTAAAAGAATACACTGCGGCAATGTACTATTTACAGTCACGAGGTCGCTTATTTATATTAAAAATATTTTCCATAAGTATTTCGTCCAAAGATATTTATATTGATCAATAACATTAATAAGTTCCAAGTATTAAATTATAAAATTAATTCTTGAGATATATTTTTATGTAAAAGTCTCACTTACATGGTGCCAAATAAGATTTCTGCTGTGCAATCATTTATGTCGATCGACAAATCCTGAAATTTCCGAATATTGATATCCATTCATCCATCCCTGATGTATCCGTACGGAAAACATTCCAATTTATAATATTGCATCAGGTATGCAGGTGTATATTCTGGAAGCATGTATACTGATCAACATCAATTCCATTAGAAAATTGCGCTCAAAAACGAGCTGATCTCATCTTAAATGAGCGTTTATCAGAGTAAATATTATCGAGTTAACATTTTATTTGATAGGGTAATGCTTTTATATATTTCCACTATGTATAAAAAAGCAGCGCTAAATCATTATTTTCTCAAACTATATTATGATACCTATCGCGTGTAATATTTGATCTAATTATCAGAATACTCTCTCAATTTCTGCAGATTCTAGAAAACACATTAAAAATAAATTAGATAATTAGACAAATTTTTTAATTATACGTATTACATAATATAATCGATTGATCGAGAATAGTATATAAACACATACAAGGTGTAATTGAAACTTCTGTACAAACTTTGAGTTGTATATTTATTCTTCTAACTCTTTTATCATCAATTCAAACACAATAATAGCTTTAATTCTTTAAAAAAACAAAGTTCTCTCCTTGAAAATTTATACAAGCTTCTGCACGTACAGATATCGTATGCAATAAAAAATACCAGGAATGTTATACATCGTTGCGTAACTTCGTCGCGAAAATTCGTCGCAAACTGTCTATAGTTCTATAGTTAACAGGAGTTAACTGTATGTGTGAATAAACTATAATTGTTTTAAATTATATCACCCGTAATAATCCAGTGGATTTAAATAGATAGAACATTAGAAAGAGATATATATGTCACATTCCAATCCGTACCTCTTATCAGAGGGTGGTACGTCTGTTCTAGAAATATTTAATTAAAAATTAAGACAAAGTCCTATATGAAAAAATTGTATTCAACATTTTGGACTTGCATTTGCACGAAGAATCACCTCCATTTTGTTCCTAATTGTAAGTCAAAAATGTTCAATAAAATTTTTTCATACAAGACTTTATTTTCAAGAAAATCGATTTTCAAAATCTTCACCACGATTTTTAATATATCTTTTGTGTATATATATGTGTCTATATTAATATCAGATGGATTTATATACTTATCTATGTACATATATTTATATTTATCAGGCTGATTATTTCCTGGAACAGCACGGGATTACTTTTTATATTTGATATGATTCATCTATCGACGTGTTCGAGAAGAATTGGCCATCGTCAAATTTGCGTTGTAATGATCATGGCATCAGTAAGTGACTCGGCAACAATTATGTGAATGATGACCATCCTTATTTTCTCAAACATATTAGACTTGCTAATTTATGAATAACAAAACATTAATACAAAAAAAAAATAAATGTTAATATCATAGCGTATGTACAATCAATTGTAATTCTCTTTAAAATTATATTACGTCAACTTTAGATTCGCAAAAAATTACAAAATTCTCTATATAATCATTTTCCATATCGTGCAAAATAAGATTCTCTCGTGTTGCTTTTACGAGAAATTCGAAAAATGCATCAAGTCTTCGTTGGAGATGCAATGTGTATCGTTGTAGCACATTGACAGTTCGATTTTCAGTCGTGATACGATAACGCATTTGATAATCACGAAACAACGCACTCGTTTTCATCTGATTTGCAATCTGACTTCAATATTTTATAATAATAATTTACATAATACATCTACACATAGTATATTTATGTAGAATTATATAAACGCATGAGTGTTTCGTCGCGTACGAATAGATAGATCTAGAAAACGTAATTCTCTCGCGTCATTCAACAGAGCTGTCGCAAATGAATGCGCATTTTTGCCTGTTACTTTCCAGACGCTTCTATGTGGACTCTTACATTCTCTATTTCTGGACCGTTCCATGTACTTTCTGCGAAGATTTCAATTTTCATCGATATCTACAGCGGAAAAAATACATATACCACATATATTTGATAGTATAATTAATCCATTTCATATATATATGTGTGTGTGACGTGTGTGTATTTTAATAATATATTTCTTAACAAAATAAAAAAAGAATATTCAAAAACTTTAACGACAATCTAAATTTTTAGTCGAAGCATCTTTTTGTTGAATAATTTTCGTTATTCTTCTTTAAATCTTGTAAACTTATATTTCTCAATTTTTGAAAATCAACTGTTCTTATTTGACAAGAATTCTTGGTAGGCAGTCAAAAACGTATAATTTGTAAAAGTTTGATCTATATAAATCTTTATCTACATATATTTTAATCAGAAATGGATTAATTCAATTTTTTACCCGAGAAGAAAGTCAATTTATAATCATATACATATAATTATATATATAATTA
>NW_021848711.1:814205-821926 GCF_003651465.1 Formica exsecta
TAATTATATATGGATTTTTTTCCCGAATACATATATTTATTTAAATCATAGGAAATACTTCCGCGGCTTTTTTTAATAATAATTTATTAAGAATATTTAATATTAATATTTCAATCGTGCAAGAAACCAGCTTTTAGAAATCGTGTACATTACATTGCGTTATGATGCAACTGCATACATCGTGCAAATGTTCAAAACGATACTATCACTACATCGTGAATCATCATGTACGCTATACGGTCACGTGGCGATCTGTCAAAATAGGCAATCTCATTCAAAAATGGCGCCGCGAGCATAGACTTCCTCCGTTTAAATTATCAAGAGATAAATCGCTCTCTCGTCTCGGAATCGTCGTGTATTGCGGCAAAAGTTTTCCCATCGACATTATTTCGACTTTATCGTCAAATAAGGTCAAAAAAACAGCGAGAAATAATGACGCAAGAATCGAAAATAACGTAAAATACGCGAGATGCCGGAAGTGACGATGTCGTGACGCGTCCACATGATGAACAATAAGTGGATTATCGATCGCGTATAAAAGCCAACTGCGTCGGCATCGCTTCGACAAACGACAAGCAAGCTTCGACGACGTCGTATCGACAGCAACAAGTGTAGATATTTCGTCATATCGCGACATTCTTTCTCTTCTCGGGAGAAATTTTTGACGTTTGACGAGATTCGTGAACGTAGTGAGAACGAGATACGACGATGGCCACGTTAAGCTACAAAGCGTATCTCTTGGACGAGGACAAAATATGGGAACCCACGGAAACGCGCAGATTTGGCATCGACGCTGACGTTGCGATGAATTTCGTATATCTGCGCGAAAAACTGCAAAGCATTTTTCCGGATCTGCGAGGAAAGAACTTCACCGTTACTTGGAGAGGTAACTATTTCCCTTGTCTTTCTTTCGTCTTGATGGCATGCAAAAAAAAAAGATTTAGTAATGCTAGCTGTTGACCTGATGTTTACCAACTGTGTGTCGCGAAGGAAAGATAAGCAATTAATTCTCCGAACTATTATCTCTACTCTTATTATCTCTATACTCTACTTTTATTATCTCTATACTCTTTTAATAATATTATCTTTTATAAATACAAAGTATTAAAAATATTTAATAGTACAATAGTACTAATAGTACAAGCTAATAGTACTAATAGTATTATAACTATAAATAAATGACTAAAAAATTATGTAAAGTTTAAAATAGAGAATTGTTTTTACAATGTTTAAATAATATATCAATTTTGATTTCTCTCCTGTTTATTAAATGGATCATATATACTTAATAGTGGTAAGAGAAAGTGCTATATAATTAACGTAACATTATAAAAAAATTAATTTATCGTAATACGATTAATATAAGAAGCTTTATATACTAAATAGAAATTAAAATGCTACATATGTTCTTCTCAATCGACTAAAACCATCTGTTTAAATCACCTTTTATACTTAGATGATGAAGACGAGTCCATTACAATATCAACTAATGAAGAGCTAGAGATTGCATTGGAGGAGATGGCTAAAAATAACATCTATAAACTGTACATTACAATGCATCACAATGGGGACCGAGATACTAGAGGGATAAACATACCAAATATAGAAAAAATATTACATCCTGGTGTAATATGTGATGTGTGTGAGAAAAACATACATGGTTTCCGCTTCAAGTGCATGCAATGTTCGGATTACGATTTATGCAATGAATGCATGACGCTGGGCAATCATCACGACCACTATCTGATTCGTATGACACAGCCAATTAACTGGTCGAGTCGTGATGGTCGCCGACTTGCTCATAACATGCGGAAATTCTTGAAGAAGACGGCACAGCACAAGGACGACGAGCGCAGGTGCCCGCACAGGAGCAGTAGTAAGCGAGGCGGCTGTCCAATGTTCAACATGACAAGCGGTAAAGTTGGCTCTTTTGAACCATCCATTATAAACTCATTGGCGGATTTTGTAATAGACATATGTGCTGCTCCATCAGATGAGAGTCATGAGCAGAAGCGATCCAAGGAGCAGCACAGGGACCCATCCGCTGAGGCTGCTACCGAGGCAACGGAAGACTCACAGGAGGCGACCAGGCACAGTTTTTCGCAATTGTTGAAAATAGTCGAGGACAATCTTTCCAATATTTCACAATTCTTGGATCCACTCGGCATCAATGTCACTGTAATGACCGACAAAGATTCCACCAGGAACAAACCCACCGAGGCCAAAACTAGCACACAAAAACCCGAAAATGGTGCATCTTCATCGGAGGATTCTACTAAGAAATTCCCAGGTGAAGGAAAGAAATTGCATAGTGAAACCGCAAGTACCACAGGTGAGAAAACTGCTTCTTCGACGAGCACAGATGTGACATCAGCACAGAAGAAGCCAACAGCAACTTGTGCCGAACAAGCGGCCGAAGCCGAGGAATGGACGATAGTGCAACCTCAGAATGAGAACCACAACATCAGCCGCACACCTTCTACTTCATCCTCATTGAATGAGGCTACAGCTAAACAGGTACACTTCGCATATATATAAAAAAAATCATAATAATATATAGAAACATGTTGAATTATTCAAAAATGTAATTAAAAAATATAATACAGAAAACATAAAATATATAATCAATATTACTTTTAAATAAAACTACACAATTACAGAATTAAAGAGAAAAGCATTAAGAGAAATATATATAATTTTATATATACATACATACATATATATATCTGAAGAAATAGTGACAAAAAAATATGTTATTATATTATATATTGTGTTATATGTATCACGTGTTCAGAATACCTTATTATACAGATTACACCATCCGCGCCAGCAGCAACTGCGGCAGAACCAGAGAAAACAGAGCCTCCAAAGCAGAACATCTACCCATCCTTACCTAAAGAAGTAAAGAATGAGTTCTATCATCCAAATCCCAAGATCCAAGAAGCTGTAACAGCGATGATGGCGATGGGATTCTCCAATGAGGGTGGATGGCTCACTCATTTGCTTGTTTCAAAAGATGGAGACATCGGCAAGGCACTAGATGTATTACATCCGGTACGCCATCATTAAAAAAAACAAAGCTAAAATTTTAGTTGATGATAGTTTATGTGCAATAATGAGTGGCAAAGGTAACTATTAACATAATCGATAGCTGATGATAGTTTGTTACTAATATTATTCTTTAATAACACACTCTTTATGTTAAATTTATTTTATATTATTTAAGTTAATGCACATAATTTTATTTTGGAAAATTAAATTATTTTGTTTCATGTTTTTTTTTTATTGCTAAATTTATGATGCACTCACATACTGAGCAATTTTATTTTAAAGAATTTGAGCAATATATATATATGTATATATATTGCTTTATATATATTATAACGTTATAACTTCTTTTTATATTATATATATATTAAAATAAATACTTTAATGGTGACTGTGTCTCATATTACATATTATTACTAATATATTGTATTACTACTAATTGCATTTTATGTTAATAAACTGACACAAAAAAAAAATATTTTTTGCTTAAAAATCTTCCAATTACCCCATAAGATCTAAAATAAGATTGGAAATAGTTTTATAATTTTAGTAAAAATCAAAAAAAGTGCTAAAAGCTTTATTATAATTATATCCATGTTCAAACAATTACCTTTATAAAAATTTACATTGATCCATTAAAACGAACGGATTTCTATTAGTGATTAGTTCTAATTCTCTCTGACTACTAGCTGTTATGTTCCTGATCCATTTGCGATCCTTATAATACTCTATCATGCTATCGAATTCTGCGATGTTGTAATCATCAACTAAAACGGGTACAAAAGGATCCAAGTGCTCGAAGCCTTCTTTGCCAAGCAGATATCTAGGAAAGTAGGATTCTCGTCTATCCTGAAAATAAAAATTTTAACCTGCATTATTATTTAAATGTAATCTTCCAAATCTGTATTTTGATATTTAAATATTTTTCATATTTTTATTTGAATAAAGAACTATATATACAATTCCTCGATGCATTATTATACATACCTTATTTGCCGTTTGGTCTACTGTTATTACGACTGCACCATTACACCAATCACTTTTCGTGATATCAAAAAACGGTATCGCCAATGATACTTGCTTAGGCAGAACCATCGCTTTATTATCATCGCGGATACGCGTATGACTCGATGTAAACGCATTGAATCCATCTATCATGACTATTGTCTTACACTTTCCGGCTGTACTAGCGAGTTTCAATTCTCTTATAAGCGCGTCTACTACGCCACAAGCGTACTTGATGCGATTCAAGCCAAACTCTACGAGTTCCAAGATAGGTGTACCTTGCAAAGTCGTTTCGCGTTGGTTCCACACATAATCTTTCGACGTTTTCAGCTGTAAAACGAATATACGATTAGCATAACCGACAAAATGATGTCTCAGAATACACGTACATCCAATTGCGAAAGCAGTTTTGAATTTTGAGATTTGAAATGTTTCAACCACAATCCAGCATCAATCGGTAGATCCATGCAGCCTGGGGACAGCACTGACGTCGCGACTTCCTTTGTATCCTTAAACCAATGTGCAGCTGAAGAATACACAGCAATTATAATAACAGCAACACACCAAGATGAACTATAATATATCATTTACTTTTAACAATAACATACCCCAATATATATGAACAAGCACATATCTCTGCATAAAGGCATAGTGCAATATATGACTTAATGTAATACTTTTTCCTACTCCAATCTTTCCATCTATTTATAATACTGTTAAGGTTTTCTTTTTATGTTAAGCCCAAAAATTTGTTACAAAATATTTATAGTTCTTTGTAATATGTATATAAAATCTGTAAAACTGATATAACCACTGAAATTATAAAAGATAAAAAGAAAACGAATAGAGAGAACTACTCCCTAATGTTACACCATAAAGTTATATTATTGTTTATCTCTATGCATGTTTTTCAAAGGATACATAACACATTTACTAATATATTGTATTACTACTAATTGCATTTTATGTTAATAAACGGACACAAAAAAAAATATTTTTTGCTTAAAAATCTTCCAATTACCCCATAAGATCTAAAATAAGATTGGAAATAGTTTTATAATTTTAGTAAAAATCAAAAAAAGTGCTAAAAGCTTTATTATAATTATATCCATGTTCAAACAATTACCTTTATAAAAATTTACATTGATCCATTAAAACGAACGGATTTCTATTAGTGATTAGTTCTAATTCTCTCTGACTACTAGCTGTTATGTTCCTGATCCATTTGCGATCCTTATAATACTCTATCATGCTATCGAATTCTGCGATGTTGTAATCATCAACTAAAACGGGTACAAAAGGATCCAAGTGCTCGAAGCCTTCTTTGCCAAGCAGATATCTAGGAAAGTAGGATTCTCGTCTATCCTGAAAATAAAAATTTTAACCTGCATTATTATTTAAATGTAATCTTCCAAATCTGTATTTTGATATTTAAATATTTTTCATATTTTTATTCGAATAAAGAACTATATATACAATTCCTCGATGCATTATTATACATACCTTATTTGCCGTTTGGTCTACTGTTATTACGACTGCACCATTACACCAATCACTTTTCGTGATATCAAAAAACGGTATCGCCAATGATACTTGCTTAGGCAGAACCATCGCTTTATTATCATCGCGGATACGCGTATGACTCGATGTAAACGCATTGAATCCATCTATCATGACTATTGTCTTACACTTTCCGGCTGTACTAGCGAGTTTCAATTCTCTTATAAGCGCGTCTACTACGCCACAAGCGTACTTGATGCGATTCAAGCCAAACTCTACGAGTTCCAAGATAGGTGTACCTTGCAAAGTCGTTTCGCGTTGGTTCCACACATAATCTTTCGACGTTTTCAGCTGTAAAACGAATATACGATTAGCATAACCGACAAAATGATGTCTCAGAATACACGTACATCCAATTGCGAAAGCAGTTTTGAATTTTGAGATTTGAAATGTTTCAACCACAATCCAGCATCAATCGGTAGATCCATGCAGCCTGGGGACAGCACTGACGTCGCGACTTCCTTTGTATCCTTAAACCAATGTGCAGCTGAAGAATACACAGCAATTATAATAACAGCAACACACCAAGATGAACTATAATATATCATTTACTTTTAACAATAACATACCCCAATATATATGAACAAGCACATATCTCTGCATAAAGGCATAGTGCAATATATGACTTAATGTAATACTTTTTCCTACTCCAATCTTTCCATCTATTTATAATACTGTTAAGGTTTTCTTTTTATGTTAAGCCCAAAAATTTGTTACAAAATATTTATAGTTCTTTGTAATATGTATATAAAATCTGTAAAACTGATATAACCACTGAAATTATAAAAGATAAAAAGAAAACGAATAGAGAGAACTACTCCCTAATGTTACACCATAAAGTTATATTATTGTTTATCTCTATGCATGTTTTTCAAAGGATACATAACACATATTTATTAACAGGCCTTGTATAGTCAGTCTGATTGAGGTAAGATATAATCTCAATCGCAGGTTGCCTGACCATTATCGAGCATTCTTGAAATGTGGTGACTTGTTTCATAAATATTTTAGGTATGCCGCCATACTCAAAGATTTGCTGTTGAATATCTATCGGTACTGTATATAATCTGGCGAGGTGGTCTGCATTATGATTAACTGGATTGTTTTCAGCTGTGCGAAATGAGCATACTTGACTTGTATGCTCATCTTTTACTTCCACAGCTGTGCTAAATTTTCTGCCATGAGTTTTCTGTATTCTTCTCACGAATGAATCTAGAATCACATAAATATACTTGCTCCATGTTGTCATAATAAATGTTACTTTACTTCTTAACGTTACTATCATCAGTTATACAGAACAGATTAATCGTATTGGCAAAAATTGTAACTACCATTATATGTGCAATCCCGTAATTGAATGATCTATTGTTAATGAGGAATACAAAGAATATTGATAGAGATAAAATCTTACATAAACGCAAAGACATCGTGTTGTTATTTCGTTTAGAATGCGCTGCTTGCCCTCGGATTCTTTTCCGCAATTCCTTAGGTTAAGTAGTTAAGGTTATAAGATCGAAATCGATGTGTGTTTTCTCTCACTATATCAATACGATAAAACTTATACTTTTGATGGTTTCAACACTTGCACATAATTAATATTTAGTATTAGTAGGATTGCGGATCGTTTCATTTTCAGAATATGAACAGGTATAAGCTATAAGCTTTGCTAAATGTAGCATGTGGATGTCAGGGACCCCCACTTCTTGTCACTTGTCACATGACCGATTTTATCATCGGCGGATCGGGCGGAAAATACGCGGACGCGGATAGCAGATGCACAGTCTCATTCATCAGTCTGGATTGATTTGGATTCTCTGGATGGATATATGAGTATGAGTGATATGCAGTGAGTATGTGAGATTGTGCATTTTAGTTTCTTGTTTCAAATATTAATTTCGATATGTGATTCGTAGAAATAATTACGTTATTGTGAATAATTTAATATTTAATATTAATAAATTAATATTAATTATAATTTAGGCAGTGAGTATGTGCATTTTAGTTTCTTGTTTCAAATATTAATTTCGATATGTGATTCGTAGAAATAATTACGTTATTGTGAATAATTTAATAATTTAATATAATAAATTAATATTAATTATAATTTA
>NW_021848711.1:823562-840837 GCF_003651465.1 Formica exsecta
AATTTAATATTAATTATTCTTACATAAAAAAAAATTCGAATAGTGCACTGCGATGTTTTAAGTTAAGCAATGTTATATTTTGGGATCGATAAATTTTTCTCTCTTTTTTCTATTATAGGCAAATTTTCTAAAGATATTCTTAATGTCAACATAAAGTCGGATGTTTTATAATAATATTATTATATTATTCTCGTCTAAAATATCTTTATAATGATTTAAAATATATAATTATTCATAGAGATCCAAATTTATATATAATATATATACATATTTACATTTATTACATTATTTTCTGTAATAAAGAAAGTAAAGTTTGACATCTCTCTTTCACCTGCAACATAATTTAGTCATTGCATATAAATGTATTAAGAATATGAAATATGTAATTGTGTACAGAATTTTAGAAATAAAAACATTACCTGATCAACAGTACGATTATTTAATTTTTCACTAATTAATTGAAATGAATTTTCAGAATATTCCTTCTTAACACTTTGTAGTAGAATCATATCTTCTTGACGTGTCCACGGTTTAGTGTTCCTTAAATCAGAATTTAACTGGATATTATTCTTGATTGTCATTTTTTTTTCAACGATTGCTATTTCTGTACCCATTTTTTTACAATCTGAAAACAAAAAGTTGACGTTCTTCAAAATTCTCATTATTTTTTCTATTAATAATAAAATTTTACTATCGATACAAATCGATACAAATTTACATGTAACTTACTTAAATCACAATCAGCACTATTGCTTGCAGAAGTTTGTGTAATTATTTCAGTACTTGATAAATTATCTTGCATTGACGATTGCATACAGCTATTGATTTCTGTTTCTATGATATCACTCGTTTTCTCATGCTCTGTAATATCAAGTTCATTATGTTCCAATGAGACATCGATTTCTTCAGTCTTCTTTTCTCGTTTATTCCTGCAGTGAGACATCCGTATTCTTTTGTTCACAATTGCATCGTCTACAGTGCCTATTCTTTTTAAAGCCTTCTTTTGATCTGTTTTAATTGCAAGTTTGACATTCTTTTTAGACTTTGCTACTACTTTCTCGTTATCTTCATTATTTTTTAATGGCGAATATTTTGTAGCGCATTGCTTCTGGCAATTTTCTTCGTGACTAGAATCATTCTTCGATGATTTTCGTCGTTTTTTAGACGAAATTGGTGGAATGACTTTATCAACTATTTTTAACGATACGCGCGCAATATTTTCCAGTTTCTCCTGATGCTCTCCAGGAAATGTAATTTTTGCAGGTCGCAATCCTTCAGGCGTTTGAAGATAAATTCTTCCATTAAGAAACTATTAAAAAAGATGAAAAAATTTTTCATTAAATCTTTATAAAGAGAGAAACACAAAGTAATATGAAAAAAATACAAAAGTTATACAATTAGATATTATCAAAAGGCGCGCATACCCGTGTACCACAGGAAACACAATGTTCTGATTTATTTTTAAGATTTGGGTCATCTATGTTATGACAATCACATTTACAACTTTCTCCACCATATGGATCTTCCTGATATGATGCTGTAGGTAATTCTATATTTTCATATAATTCTGGTGCATTTTCAGTATAAATTATGTTCTTATCGTAAGGTCCTAATGGACATGTCAAGTTTTCAAACATATGAGGTACAAATAAGCTGACAAAAATATCAAAAATACATTTTTATACAATTATGATTTGTTCCATATTTTATGAGAAAATGATAAATAGATCAAATAAATTTAATTGACGCATTTTGTTTTAAAATGCTTATTTTTACAATGTTTACAAATAAATATTGCATGTATTATTCTAACGACTATTTTTGAATATCGAGTGAAATTTTGAAATCGATGCGCCGATTTTGCGACACAGGAACTATAAACTCCAAACTCATCATTAAGAAAATCTATTATTAAAATTTTGTATGATATGTCTTATATACAATACTGTGCAATATTTGTTTTTTGAGATTATTTAAATATATAAAATACATATAGTTATACAGTTATAGCTACCTTTCAGGAGGTTTTGCAGTAGGTAAAACTTGCAAAAATAAATCCATAATGAGTGGATGGCCTTTAAAAACTGGACTTATAATGGTATGAATAGTTTCCAGAGTTGTGTGCGGATCAGACGAAAGTTGTGTGATCGCCTGCATCATCTTTGCTATCCGCGATGGTTGCTTAGCAAAATATATTTGCGCAATATGGACGAAATCATTCATTTTTTGTAACATCATATATTCTATGGATTTACCAATCATCGTGGCTTGATGTGGCTTTAAAAATAATAGAAAATCTGTGCACATTTCTGGATAATTTTGCAACCTTTTACAGACATCTTGATATAATCTGATTGTGAGTATATCTTTTTTAATCGCGCTATCTTGTATCTCTTTATTCGTTGCAAATTCTTCAGGAAATATTGGGTCAATAACTGTTTGGTTAATATTTTCTAGTTTTTCGCTATAGTCTAAATACAACTTTATCACAGTCTTAAATATTTCCGGATTATTAGGTTCCAATGATAAGTGTAATTTTTGAAGATATGATGCTGCAAATTCTACAAAAAAAAATTGAATACAGATTAGAAAAAAAACCAAAAAATTTATTTTATCATAAAATTATTATAATTTAACTGGCTTACTTGCTTCACGCTCCTCTTCGGTCAATGGATTATCAGCTTTTAATAATCTTTTAATAATTTCCAATTCTCTAGTTTGTTTAGCCTTTTTCCTACTTACAGGGTCCTTTATTATTGTAGTACTAGCTAGCATTAATTCTGCTATCTCTTCCTCATTATCCTATGCAAAAATCATAATTTAGATAGATATTGATAACTAAATATTTTCCTTAATGGAACAAAATAGGACTCACAACTTTTGATACGGTACAATGTTCGTCAATATTTTTATCCATGATATCTTTTTCTTTAGATTTTAATGTATTGCAGTTGGTCGAACTTTTTGAACCTAAAACTTGCGCCATCAATTTCATATTCTGTGCGCTTCTTGTTTTTGCTAATCGAGGTGTAGTTTTACGTATTTGTGGTAATCCTGATATTTGTGATGTATCTTTGGATAGCTTTGAGCTTCCAGCTGATATATTATTTAATTTAGTATTATTTTTTTGTTCATCAGGTAATTTATCCATCTGCACCATCTTTGCATCTGTAGTAGCTGTTTTTATAGAATGTAAATTTTTGTTAGGTTTACTTATTCCTGTAACCATCCCTGTAGTTTGTATATTATTATCAATTATTTGTTTTTCGCCATTGTCATCATTGAGTTTAGTATTTTTTTTTATACTAAGACTATCTTTTTTATCAGTAATTAAGGTTTTTGGGTTTACAGTCGCAGGTAATATTTTCGGTAATATATTTACAACTGGGTTTCTTAAGGGATGATTGCTAGAGACAGTAGGATATGACTTCATTATTGCATTCATGTTAATCCACTGTTTTCCAAGAGTACTGTTTGAATCAAATATGTAATTATTTTTCAATGAATTGTTTTTGTATTCTCTTTGCTGTAATAATAAATAAGTAATTATCATTAAATGTTACATAAGATGAATATCTAACCTACAATTATTGTATGTGTAATATAATGTACAAATAAAATTTTGCATATCAAGTATCATGATATAGCTCTTTTTAATTAGATATAAGCGAAATCATATTTGTTATATACTTACATTACCGAGATAAATTTGCCATCTTAAAGGTAAAATACTTATTGGTTGATCTTTTGGAGCTTTGGGCTTATTATCAAGTGTTATGCGATGTATTATTCTAGGAGCATAACCTTTCTCAAAATAATGCTACAATAAAATGTATTTAACTGTAGTTAAATGTAGTAAATAAACTGTAGCTATATACGTGTATAGTTAATATAAGAGTCTGAAAATTATTCAGTACATACCTTAATCGGATTTCCATCTTTAGAAACACGGCGTTTTCTAATATGATATAATATTCCTTGTGCATCTCTACATGGTAGCAGATAGTGACAAATAAGTTGAGCAGCATCAACTAATAGAATTTTCTTTGTGCGAAGTTTTCTTGGTCTAGATGCAACAAATGGTAAAAATTGTTCTATGCCCAGTGCAATTAAACTGGAAATTATTAGAATAGAATAAAATTATATATTAAAATAGAATAAAATAATATGTTGTAGTACATAAGAGTTTGAAAATACTTACGTTTCTTCTGATTTTGAATATGTAGATTTTGTAAGTTTAATTCCTCCCCTGAAAGGTATTTCCGGTAAAAGTGCTGGATACATAAGAGCTTTACTTTCGACAAATAATTTTTTTATTTCAGGAAGAAATTCTTCAATATATATTCGCTTGTTTGTATGACACGTTTTAGTTTTAACAATGTTATTTGTTATATTCTGTTTAAAATCTGTATAGAATTGTGTGTCAGAAAATTTTTTTTCCCAAGTTGATATTAATTTTAAAGCTGCTTCCAAGTTCTCTGCATTAAATGCAGAATTTGGCCCGTTGCTCAAATATCTAGAATGTTTTATCAGAATTTTGTGATTTTTGTCTGACTTATTATCTTCTAGTATATTATGTTTTTATTATCTTTTCCTCGTACCTTAAGCTATTCAAGTTCTGTTTACATGTTTTTGATAGTGAATGATATTCTGGATGCATGTAAGTCATAACAAAATGCTGTGCCATTAATTGTATATGTTGCCGAAATTGTGTGGCTAATAAAAGACGTTGTTCAAAATTTACTAATTTTGGTAATTCGGGTTCTGCAAGTACCGGTAAAAGATCTACCATAGAAGAGTTCTAAAAAGTATGAAAATGTGAAAATTCGATTACCGCTGCCTTTTAATATATAACATAAATAAGTTTTCTTACCATGGTATTAGTTTCAATCGGTGGAGTTACATTGTCTGGAATCTTTTTTCTTCTTGATATTTCTTCTTCTTGTGTTGAGAACATAGGGGTTAATTCAAGTAATTCTGCAATTAAATCGTATTGTTCTTTACGAGGAACTTCTACTGCTTTATCTGTCCTGAGTTCTTCCTTGTCCACTATTAACATTTATCAAAGTTAAAGATCAATCACATAACAAGAAAGAAAATAACAGAATAAAATATAAAGAATTATTTTATAACAATACATACATAAATCTGTTTCTTCATCCTCTAAGATGTTATATTCTGGATCTGCTTCTGGATCATCTTCTATAAATGGTTCTTGTGTTAAAGGTTGCGTAAATTCTTTTAAAAAGTTATCCCAATCTTCATCGAGTTCAAAATCCCAATCATCAGTCATATCAGCAGTTATGTCAGGTGGTATAAATGCTTGCTCTATTTCCTCCAAAGAAGTTTCACTTAAAGATAATTTAGAACGTGTTCTCTGACCAATACTTTCTTCCTCTGTTGCAACATGTGGAACACTGAAATATAATATTTGTCAATTATTATTAAAACGGATTAATATTAAGAAGCAATTTGAAAAGCAATTATAATCAAGTCAACTTCTATTATAATATTGTACATTGTCCAATAATGATTTGTTCCGTTCCCCTAGCGAGATGAACGTAGGAGCGGAGATAAATGTAGGATAGGTATCACCACTCCTTCACCTCACTAGAAAAATGGAACAAGCCATTATCAGACAGTACATATGAATAATTATTTCTCACATACGCTGGTATTTTAAAAATTCCTTCAGGATCATATTGTATATCCGATGACCTTTGTTGTTCAGGACAAAATACATTCCTATTATTTGTTGATGTTGATTGTTGTGATTCCATATCACTATTTGCTGTATTTTCCACTTCCCTATCATCATCACTCTCTGTATGTTTATCATGATCAGGATTATATTCTTCATCGGATGAATCTTCTGGCAATTCCTCCTGAATCAAAGCTTGCACTTCCGATGAAGCTTTCTGTGTTGTAGTGATAGGCCATGGTATATTGACCTGAGCAGCCGCTAATTTTCTATAAGAAAGAAAATTTTATCCATGCATACAGCAAAAATAACTATTATATGTATGAATAACAAAATTAACAATAAATAAAACAATACATACTTAGCTTTAGCTCTTGTGAGTTTGGGACCAAAGTTAAAATCATCTTCCGTATCTTCAAGCCATTTTTGTATCATCGTCATTAAATGTTCGTAAGGGATCACATGTTTTAATATATTTTTAACGTTAGTGGCAGTTAAATTAGTTTTGGCAGCTTTAGCATCGAGTTGTCTCTCAATCTCTTCTTCCATTTTATTAAGTACCGATGCTTCTTCAATAGCTTCTCGTTTATGTTTACTAGACGGCTCATATTTATCAACTTCGGATATATCAATTTGTAAATCTGCATTTTCAGAATCGGTCGAATTTTCGTTATCGACATCATTGAAATCAAAGTTAATCGAGAAAGATAAATTGCATTTTCTGGGCGATTCGATGATTGAAACAGAGGATGCCGATGAATTGGTATCATTTCGCACGATAGGTTCACTCGTGGGTTTCTCCATATTTTTTAATAAAGTTAATTTTTACCAAATCTATGGAGATAATTATAAACTCCAACTACGATTTTATTCTTCCGGAAACCGTCACTATTTCGAATATGCATACTAAAATAGTATAACATGTCTCCAAATCTTTAAAGTGTTGTCGCGTGCGATGTGCGACCACTGATGTCAACAAGGTTAGATCTGCTCTCTGTTTTGCTCGCACGTTTAGGGTGCCATTACATGAAGCGCGGAAACGCGGATTAGCGTAACGCGGAACGAGAGTGAAACCAATCGCGAGCATTCTGCAGTTTTTGTTACGCTCGCGATTGGTTCCCTTCTCGTTCCGTGTTAAGCTAATCCGCGTTTCCGCGCTTCATGTAATGGCACCCTTATACTTCTTCCACTCTCTCTCCCTCTCTCTCCCTCTCTCTCTTTCCATGCTCGAATATACGCATATATATATATATCATACATGTGTTCCATCTTTCATTACAGGAACAAGAGTTGATGCTTTTGCCTGTCTTCGATTTTCGGTCTTCATAATAAGATTTGTAAGAGAAAGGATAAAAAAAAACTACTGTGTCTTTTTATCAATTAATAGACCCACAAATACATGCGAGAAATATAGAAAAAGTATCTCTTCAGGAATATAAACTTGTATAAACTTTATATTTTGAGAACGCATAAATGCGCATAGGGTTATCGATGTGATACTTTATACGTGTTCGAAAATCTAAGAAAGAATAAGTGCGCACAAGCAGAGAGAAACCTGAGAGGGGCCACGCCGCCGTTTTTCCTGTAACGCTTTCTCTAGCCGGTACAGTGGCGCTAACTGGATCCATTTTAGAGCCGGCGGAACTACGTGGCCGGATCCACTTTTCGGTGCCATGGTAAAACGATCGATTGGTGCATGTCTCTCAGGTTTCTCTCTGGCACAAGTCATCATGTCGTGCGATTTCACATCGGCTCGAAAAATTAGAAAATCTAATGTGGTATGTAATTTTTTTAGCATATAAACTATGACAATTTTAAATTGCATAATTAAGTATTACAATATTATGATTTTTTAGGAGAAAGCTATACAAATGATAACAAAACGTAACTATGATAAAAAACGGCGAAAGAATATGGAAGAAATAGCTAACGATCGTAAAACCCATTATTGCAAGAGTTTCCAGAGCAGTAGAAGAAGCAGAACGTCACTCGTAGGATTTTCAAAAAGTCTGGCACTGTCGGAGATGCAATCGTACATCACTCGTCAAGATTGGAACCATGCGTTAAATTTATTCCCTAGACTTCTGGAATATCCAATTGAATTAGAACCTTTAATATGGCGATATGCATTTATCATTTTATTACACACGAACGATCCGTCACATCTCCGGCAATTCTTCGAGCAATGTGTCGGTAACCATAGTTTAGATAATAGAATATTGTTAGAAAGATTATTGTCATTACCTCTTAAAGAATAAACAAATTTCAAGATAAAGCATTGTATCATATTCAAGTCAACATATAGCATATGTGTGTGTTACGTACAAAAATCTTTGTACAATAATTTTATTACATACAATTATATACTACATATTCTGCTATTTATACATCTATCCTCATCTTTAATAATGCATTGGTTATTTATATATAGATGCCAAGACTACATTCTACTTGGCGATCACAAAACTCGCGGATATCATTTACCCTTGTTTAATTCTCAATAAAAAATAAGGTTGAAATGATCCTACGAGTATTGCGATCGCCAAGTGGAACATAGTCTATAAGAAAGCAATTCATGAAATTATTACAAGTATTATACAGAAAAATGTATAATACCTTTTGTATATAATAGTTTGCTACTTTCGCACCATTTATTCTTATTTCTGTCTATATTATGCTGATGATTTTATGAGAAAGACATATGATAATAGCTATGTATTAATTAATTGTATGATAGCTATATCGATACAGAGATACACACTATTTACAAATATTTTTTAATCACTTATTCAAACTATTGCGCGCTATACTGAAAAGATCCTCAAAAGAAATTTACTAACAATATTATATTACAATTATTTAATTAAGAGATTACTGTTTTTGTATGACAACTTGAATCGAACCGAGCCATAATCGCTTAGAAAGCATGTAAAAAATGTTTTGATAGAAATAATATTTGCTTTTTCAATATAAATTAAAATAATGATTATTATATACATGTAGAATATACTCAATTTTTGAACATAATTGAGAAAATCATCTATTCCTGTCTCATTTGCGTAGATTATGAAAAAAATTCATTGTACATTCCTACATATATAATATCTGTTTTTTTAATAGATAATTTTGAACCATCTTGTGGAATTAACAATATTTCTACTTAGCGATTTGGTTCAATTGACGCTACAAAACTATATTATACTTAATCTTAATACTATCATTGTTCCAGAATGGTAACAGTAATAAAGAACGTAAGGCAACAGAATTCATATGCCAAACATTAACAAACGTATTAACATTGTTATTTCGATATGTCGATATGCGATATTTTTTTATCTTGATATAATGCATCCGATAACGCACGATTGTTGTTGATGACGATGATAATGATCGAACTTACAATGCGCGTGACGGGTTGTTGCAGCAACAGTAATAAATACATGGATGAAAGAGAGCTCGGTAAGATGAATGCTGGTCAATCGAGCGGTAAATGAACACGAGAATCATTAGCTGCTAATTTAACGAGCGTTTTCTTTACCCTAAGAATGGGTAATCTGGCCGCCGGTTTCCCATGCCAACACTCTCGCATTAACTTTCCCATCCCGGCTAATGTCTGCAAAAGAAATAGCATTTATTCCAATTATTCACGTAATAAATAATTTAAACTTAATTTTTTTAGCTCTGATATACATATATTGCAATATTTCTCTGACAAATGCTAGAATCGAAAAAATAATTTACCGGGTCGGAATGCCATCTATTAGGAAGCGGCGGCCTTCGCTGGTCGAGCGAGACTAATTTACGCATTTCTTCTATGGAGGGTTCTTGATTATTGCTAGGCAGCCATTCATAGTACGGCATCGCGTATTCCAAGGCTACGCCATTGCTTATACATCTGCGACAGACTTCCCACATTACCAATCCTAAACTATAGATATCGGCCCGTCTGAAGCTCTCTAAACATTCAATGTTTACTCTGGAAATGAATCAGAATAGACATTGTGATCAATTTGACCAGCTTGTAGTAGTATGAAAGTAAAAAGAGAAAAAGTGCTGCACTAACGTTTGATCGAGAATTTCGGGACTTGTATAACGTTTAGTTCCTTGCCGTAGATCGATTCTGTCTACTGTAAGACGATCCTGCGTAGCAGCTAATGCAAAATCGGCGATTACACAACCACCGTTAGTCTTGACCAAGATATTCTTCGATTTAAGATTACGATGAGCCATAGCTGGTTTCCCTCTAGTACCGTGAATCTCCGTGTGCAAATAAAGCAAACCGTTAGCGATGCTCAAACAAATATTGAGCGTTTGATGATGTGTCAACGGATGCGGCGACCGATTGAGGTGATCGAAGAGCGAACCGAGAGGATGATACTGCGTCACCAGCCAGAGCTGAGTGCAGCTAGCTCTACTAGTCATATCGCTGCCAACATATCCCAGAATATTGTCGTGTCTAGATGGTAACAACTTAGAATAAACCTCGGTCTCCCGAGCCCACGCGGCTTCGTCCCGCGAGAAATAAATTTTTACAGCTACATTCTCGCCATGCCAAATTCCTCTCCACACTTCTCCGCCGAATCCTCCACTGCTACCGCTACCGAGACACTCTACTAAAGCTACTTGTTTAGCTAAAGTTCTTTGTACTAACAAGGGCAATCCAGAACCAGAACCACTTGTCAAACTTCGGCCGTCTAGGTACTCCTACAAAAATATAGTTGGTAAAATTAATTAATATATGTCGCACGCGCGTTATGTAAAACACAGAAAAATAAAAAATTAACATTATATACCTTAAGTGTACTATCACCAGCCGCTGTTGCTCTAAGCTCGTGCGGATGATAAGTAGCGGACGATGTAGGCGAGGAAAAAGAGAAATGTAACATGGAAGGCTCAATATCGGAATCTATAATAAGTTTATTCCGACGAGACGCCATCGGCCGTTTTCTTCGCGTTCGATGCGCTAATAAACAGAATAGAATCCCTCCAGCGACAAGCAATGCAATCATTGGCCCGAGAATCGCAAATGTTAATTTCACTACATAATTTCCTCTATCAGCATCTAAAAACCGTATACAAATATAAAAACTGCTTCTAACAATATCAATCATCTTATTACAATTCAATTTTACATATATATTTTTGTGTGTGCATATGTGTACCTCCAGGTTGGAGTTGAGCATTAGGCTGACAACCTAATTCCGGAAAATAAATTTGTCTCGAAACCTCAAAGGATATCTCGAATTGGATATATCGGCAAGGACCTCGGAAACACATAAGAGACTACTTTTGGGATCATGGAGTCACGCAAGCATGGATAGATTCTATAGATGCGAATAGCCGCGCGCTGTTGTAGAGATGTAATTGGAGGATTATGGCAGGAGACAGAGATATTTGGAGGCGAACACTTGAGGAAGCCCAGGTATGACTTGGACTATAGCATCATTGGATGGATATGTGTACACAGATTAGATTATCTTACTAGTCGAATAATCTTGCAGTACAGGATACGGGCCAACATTACAAAAATCTGCTTGACAGCATTCCACAGAATATTGAACACCATTTGTTAACCCTCTAACATGCCTTTCCTTATGTTCTGCATCTTGGTGGTCTTCTTTATTACACATAAACAACTTATGTTCCTCTAATTTGTAACAGCCGCGACTAACAGATTCAGTACCGTCAGCTTCTTTCACCCTGGACTTCCAACACTATGAAACAAAACAAAAATGTTGATTTATATTCTACAAGAAAAGATGTAAATTTGAAGATTTTGAATAAAAAATATAAAAATTTTTACAGTGATTGCATCTTCACAGATGCTAGATAATGAACACTCGGAATCTTCACATATATGGCATTTGAAACGTCTCTGGCTAACTGTATTACTAGCAAGACTATGCTCCAACGTTTCAGGTAGATTTAATTTTTCATTATCAAGAGAAATATCTTGCTCTTGTAACGCAATCGCTCCTTCGCCTAGAATATAAGTTAAAAATTGTATATAAATACTAAGCAAAGAACATCATAATAAATTATTTAGTACAATGCATTTATACTTGTAATAAAAACAAGTATAATAAAAATTAATAAAAGACGCGAAATTTCTGCAATATATATTGCATAAATTGGAGTTTTATTTATGTCTTGTAAAAATAAGGATCTAATAATGTTTTGCTAGATCCAAAAGCAACACTAGTGCAAAACTATATACTTGAGTAACACAATATATAAAAATACAAGTATTTACATCTCATTTAAAATTACATATGATACGATGAATATTGCTTGAAATTCACGATAATTTATCCGCATACCTGAACATAATTTGAATGTCAACAAGAGTACGAAATGCGTGATAAATATAACATCCGCCATTTCTACTTCGCATCGAAACACACTGAATTATTCGGCCAGAAACAAAATTACGTTAAAATATATCTTTCCTGATCTCTTTATCGCACTCGACATTCTCATAGTCCTCTTTTTCTTACTCAAACGAATATTCCGAATCGTAAAATGCGTGAATTCGTCATTCGAGCATAACAAATGTTAATTCTTTATTTATATCTGACGCATAGTTTTCTCGTATACATCGATATATTTCAGTAACATGTACGGTAAAACCAGAGTTTACATGGTCATTTTCTTCTGAAAAAGAAGTAGTTCTAGCTGTGATAATCCATATTTTCAATATTGCACAAAATCTTTATTATTTATTCTTTAACCTTATGTTTAATCTTTCACATGTATATATCAAACACGAATGCTAAGATGTCAGACACAATTCTGAGTCATGATGCACGAAATATCTAGATACGATATTCTATCGTTATTCAAAGGTACTAAAGACAGCAGCGCTTTATAACCGCAGATTGCATAATAATATTACGTTCAATTTTCATGAATTTTTATTTTACTCCAAGGTTACGTTCCAAAACGTCGTCTCCGAGGAAAATTTTACTCGTAGAGGATGTTTCGGGAAACATGTAACTCAAGAATATTTTCTTTCGAATAGGGGCGCACCTTGAATTAAAGCAATAGCTACATAAATATAAGAAAATAAAAAAAAAAAAAATATTTTTATTTATCCGCGCGTAGTGTGTATTTTTTTCTGAACGCGCTTCTAATTAAAAACAAGCTCACATGAAAGTTGATCTTAAATCGATTAAGTCGTGTGAATCGGAAGTGCTATTAGTAGCCTTGGATAAAACATCTGATTCGGAATAGTAGAGAGAGAGAGAGCGTGTGTATGTACTTAATTTGACTTAATTAACGAAGCAATCAAATATTTTCATGTATCACGAGTATTAACAACGGAATCTGCTTTCATGGAGTTGATAATATTAGCGCGTGACACATTTATGAAGCTGTCTCATTCGTAATCGGTCACGCTTGTTATGCGCTCGTCGAGACGATATATCGTCGGTCCGGGTCCGAATTGTAGTAACCTTGAATATATTCACGATCGCGAATCAGCGTCGGACGTGAGCACGGGGAGAGAGAGTTTAGAAGGATTTCCTCCGCTGATTCCATCGCGGATCTTATCTGTTGGATCGTGCGAAGAGGGGCGCGAAGCTGTCAGTAAGGAAGCTGGAGCGCTAACCTAAGATGCGAACATCAGTGAACGCGCTTCTACCGTTGGGAATTCATCTGTTGTATTGGTTATTCGATACGGTAGCGGCCACTGGCGGAGCGCTCGATTCTACCCCGACCTTTCAAACCGGTGCCTCGAGCCCTTCACATTCCAAAATAGTAGCGTTTTCCGCCACCCTCACCGATGGATTGGCCCAAGCAGTGGCTCACGAATCTAGTAAATCGTCGTTTCGTGTCGCATGAATATACACGGATGCTATGGTTGAACACTTTATATGTCTAAGTTAATTTATTCCAGCTGCGGATACTTGTAATGACGACGTAGCTTGCATCACTATGGCTTCGGTCGATCGTCTAGCCTTAGAAGCTATAAGGGCTCTCCACAGTCAATTGGATGACGATGCTAATGGAAACGTTGATCTATCCGAATCGGACGATGTAAGGATGATTATATCGTTGCGAGAAAAATGTCTATTACACAATGTATACAAGATGTTATACAAATGTACTTCCAACTTTGACAGTTTCTAAGAGAAGAACTGCAATACGAAGCTGGTTATGAACGGAGACAGAGGGCTTTCCACCATAATGACGATATGCAAATCAGTGTGCGAGAACTCTGGGAAGCTTGGTTGCGATCAGAAGTAATGCGATAAAATTTTATATAGAGATTATTTTAAATAGTAACAAAAAGATATTTATGATTTTCCATGTAATGTTATTATATCTCATGCATTGTAACGTTTTTATAAATTAGGTTCATAACTGGACAATAGAACAAACATCAGAATGGTTAACTTCCAACGTTGAGCTTCCTCAATATGTTCCTACTTTCATACAGCATCGTGTAACTGGTGCTACGCTTCCTCGGTGAGTTTATTATTATGATTCTTTAATAAGAAAATATATAAACTATATATATGTGTATATATGAATTTTTTATTACAATTTATTTTAGATTAGCTGTGAACAATATGCATTATCTTAATAATGTTCTGGGTATTAAAGATCCCATCCATAAACAAAAAATTGCCTTAAAAGCAATGGATGTTGTTCTTTTTGGACCTCCTAAAGGTAATACTTATTTAATATTATGACATGGTATACGATATATTTTCTCTGAAAATTAATTCTATAGTTAATAATTAATAGATACTGGACACAGCATCAAAGACTTAATATTAGTTACACTGTTATTTGGAGCACTTATTGGATGCTGGTACGCATATCAACAAAAGAAAAATTCCCAAAAGGATCTTTATAGAATGATGAAAGATATGGAAAGTTTGCAAAAGGCAGAACTTACACTGGAAAATTTACAGGTATTTTTCTTCAAAAAATTAATTCTCTAATTAAAATTAAAATTAGATCACTCTTCAACTTGAGAATTTTATTAAAATAACATTATATAATTGATTGCAGAAAGAGCTGGAGAGAGCAAGAATGGAACAAGAAAGTGCAACTACTGAGAAACAAAATTTGGAAAAACGTTTGCAAGATGAAAGTTTGGGATTACATACTTCATATTCAGACCTTGAAGTATCGCAAATGAAAGCGGAAATTGAAGTTAATACCGTTTCTCATTTATTCCACATTTACATATATGATGAATATATTTAATACATTTATCCTATTTTCATATCGATTTATATATTTTGCAGATGCTGAAGCTGGAATTACAACGAGCAGAGGGTGAACTTGAAGATAGATGCTGGTCGCCACCAACTGGATTACAGCATTGGCTACAATTAACTCATGAAATTGAGAACAAAGCATATATAAATAAGAGGATAGCAGCTGAAAAACAGCTTCAACAGGCACGAGAAGCGGTAAGAAAAATAACTATTTATAAATTATTCAATGCAATTTCTACAATTTATATATTATGCCACCTTTATAATTAATTTGCCAGATGATACTGACAAAAAAATTTCATTGCTAGAAAAATATTTGTCTATTATTTTGCAGTGTGAGAAATTACGAAAGAAACGTTCCAGTTTGGTAGGTGCTTTTGTTTCGACTCATGGAAAATCCATTGACGAAGTTGATAAGAGTATAGTTGAAGCAAGAACTTCATTAAATGAAGTAACAAGTGAGCTGAAAGAAAGAGTACATCGTTGGAAGCAAATTGAATTGCTCTGTGGTTTCAATATAATTAACAATAATGGATTAAGCTATTTAGAGGCCATTTTGTATAGAGGGACATCTAATGGTAGAGGTGTTGGATTAAGAGGTATTTAATCTATTCTGGCTATTAACAATTAATTATTATTTCTATTGCATCTGAGAATTTACAAAAATTAAATCAAATAATACATTTTTTCTTCCTAATTTAATACAAGAATTACATAACTAACATACACATATAAAACTTGTATCATGTAATACATTTTATGTTAAAACAATTATTCATTTTCATTCTTCACTAAAATCTTTTTTAAAAAAGAAAACAACTGCTTGTAAGCTGTTATATAAATTTTTAAGTGATCTGTATGTAATATATTATAGGACGACTTAGTAGCCAGGATGACTTAGATGATGAGACAAGTTCAATGTACACACCATCAACGGCCAGTACAGTCGCTGCAGGTAAGCTGGATATGGACTTCAATGAGTACTTAGATTGACACATCAATGCTCATTTTGTTGTTAAATACCATTGTGGCCTGTCTATATGTCGCGCATATGTACATCAAACAGGGAAACTTTCTAATGATAGTTTACTAACGAATTTTCATGTTTAACAATATGGTAAAAAAGATATAATTTTCTCTCTCCTAGCATTGATATTTTTGTGCCAATAATAAATATATAACATTATAGGATTAAGTTGTGTTGATTTTAAAGTATCATGTGCCTTGGATGTACATCATAACCAATATACAACAGTAAAGTGGTCAACATATGCATATGAGAAATGTGAAATGCATTTTAATTTTGCACATGTTGCCCAGTAAATGAAAGATTATATAAAAAAATCATAATAAATAATGCTACTATTATGCCAATGTATATCATATCGATATAAAACTTAATATTTTTTGAAAAATGTAGAAAAAACATAAAATTATAATATTTATAAGCAATATGTTTAATTATTTAGATATGTAGTGTGCAAAATGACAAGTAAAAAGTCGATTTTATATAAATACTCATTAATGCAGTTAAATATGTCAAAAAAGAGAAAGAAATCATAAACAATATGATAGATAATATTCTGAAATGTGCATAAAATATGAAGGTTATCATATGTATGTATATATAATTAAACATAAAAAAGAAATTTGAGCAAAAATATGTGTTATCACATAAAAGAGCAAGACCATGATTTTTCTTTCAAATATTCAATTGCATTTGTATTATTTGTTTGTAGTATTAGATTTGACTGCAATGTACATGACAATAGCTCAGGAATAAAAAATTATCGACTATTGACTTAAATATTACATGCATGCAAAACGCAACAAATTACAAAATTGTACATAATAATGAATATGTTGTTTTATATAAGTGTACATATAAGCATACATTTCCACAAACCTGGAACAAAAAAATCTCATGAATTAAATTACGTGTGTTTATCGATATATACATAACGAATAATGCGTAGTAAATTTTTTTAGAAAATGTGTGCAATAATATTTCAATAATATAAAAAAGAACTTGTTTACGAATCTCTTATCTCGAATTTTCGCGGATTTTGACATAGGATCGTGCAAATCGCGACAATCAACGTATTATGGGCATTATATACATATATATACTTATCTAATATATTATTAGAATTGACTTTATTAGTAGTCGAATTTTGAATGTTTGGAAAACATTTTGTACCTCTCTTTATATATATATCTTGTTATATTCCAGTGATAAAAAATATCTAATTGTAAAAAAACGATGCATTACCAATTAAGATCTGAATGTTCCCAAAATTATTTTGTAAACTATATACTGTTCTAATATTTTACATATGTA
>NW_021848711.1:841087-849061 GCF_003651465.1 Formica exsecta
TATATATATATACATATATCTATAATATATATGTAAAGGAACATTGAAAAATATACTTCATATACATATATGTGTATTACAATGAGTCCAGTGTGTGTGTATGTGTGTCTTTTGTTTTTATATTGATTATATAACATGCTAGCCTTATTTTTCTGTATGGAATATTAAGTAATTGCTATTATAATAAACTTAAGCAAGCTTGAAGAAACCAAAATATGTGAGCTTGTTAATGTGACCTATATCAAACTCAAGTGCTCCAACTTGTTGCATGTTTTACGTTTTTTTAAACCTGGCGCATATTAAATTGCTTGCATGTTATTGAACAGAGAGCATAATGTACGCTCTTATATACGTAGAAATTATTTAAAGCCGAATAATTTATCAATCTTTTTTAATATTGTTATTTTCATGGATTGCAACATTATTACAATGATGTGTGGCTTTTTTATATACAATTTATAGAAACAAAGACATTTGGAAAAGAACTAGTGTGATTTAACTAATAGCGCGGAAAATAGTTGATTAAAAAACATTTGTTAACAGTTGTATCTCGTATAAAGAGAATAGTTTGAATACTTAAATTAACTTGATATTTTATACACAATATCATTAATAATAAGCATTAAAGATAATGTAGCTGAATAATGAATCACATTTTGCTGGCATAAATTTGTATGCCATATATATATTCTAATGTAGCTACGGAACTAATAATGTGAAAGAAGACCTTTCACGATGCGAGCAATATTATCTCGTGCGTTTCCGTTATGCGTCAAAGCGATGCACGAGAGTTTGAAGAACATTTTCCTGCTCAAATGCGAAACTTCACGCTTCTTTCCTCCCAACTTTTATTAGTATTATTAATTACGAAGTAAGAAGAAAGGAATTAAAATTCAACTTTGGATATTACTTGGCATATCCGTAGGTATTTTGGAGAACTCAGCGTGGAAAGAGTCATCGGTACCGCCAGCCGGTCGATTTGGAAATGAATTATCCGATTCATCGAGCAGTGAAGCGGAGAAGGAACTTGGAGCTGTCCACTTCGTGGTAGGCGATGGACCGGAAGAACCTGCTGCAGGAAAGATAGGAGTGCCGTGCAAAGAGAAATCCGGCATTACACGGTCTTATAGCCAGGATACAAACGTGCTGAACGAGGACAAGACTTCCCTGCCGAAAACATCGTACTCGGAAAATTCGCTCGACGTCTCAGACAGATCTTGCGGCTACCGTCCTGCATTAACGACTACAATGACAACGACGACGACGATGACTACAACAACGGTAACAACGAGCATCAAGAAACCGTTCCGTGAATTACCTACAATAATGTCTGTCGACGACGAGACGCTTTCAACCGATTCCAATTCTACCGCTGACAACGATGAGCTTAAACGGAGGCGCAGGAAGCTCTTTCCGGCCTTTAGGAAGAATAAAACTAAAGTTACGTGATGTTCGCTAGTCACATAATATCTCGTTTGTTACTTAATTGCTACCCGTTACAGTTAGTTATAATCCCGTGATGTGCACTTAAGAATTATTTTATCAGTAATTATTAATTATTAGCAATTACTCTTCGCGTGACACACACATACACACACACACACACATACATTTATACACTTTTTCTTTCGCTCTCTCTTTCTCTCTCTCTTTCCTTGTTCCTTCCTCTGCGTGCATATAGACTCATGGAAACGTAATAATCGTTTAGGATATTTGTTGCCAGTGTTCCTTCAACTTTGCCAAATTTGGGATACGTGCGTAAAATTATAACGAAATATAAGATTCAGCGAATATACATCATGGAAGGACATCCTTAGATAGATAAACTTTTAGAGAATCACAATATTTGAAGGAAAGTTTATAATTCTTATATGACAATATATATTTTCGGTGTGGTACTTTTTTAAAAAAGTTAAACGTTTTCTGAGAGCCGCGGATTTTTAAATAAGATTTTTTCACACGATGACGTTAGTAATAATAATAATAATAACTATTATTATCATTAGCGTAACCTTTTTTATCGCGATATAATTCCGTAGTTTTAATTATCGCGTCTAGATACATACCGGGATGAGGGACAAAATGAATTTTAAAGAATCAATCTTTTTCTCTCTCTCTCTCTTTCTCGTTTATACGTTACTACGTTTTTACGAATAATGGTACAAAGCTACATCGAGATGAGGGTATCCTCGCGAAACGAGGATCAAGTTGTTAAAGTTATCGTTGATACTTTCGGATACCGTCCGGACATATACTGGCAATATACGTGTAACTTATATCGGCAAAACAAAAATGCGAATTTTATATCTTTGTATACAATATATAAGTAGATTATAAAATATTGTGCGAAATTTTTTATCGTGAGCGTTTAAGATAATTAGATATCGCGAAGAAATTTGTTTTCTATATCTCTGGTACAGACATTTCTTAATGAGAACAACGTTGGGATTTTTACCTTAATTCCTATAAACTCTTCTTTTCATTAAAATCATGTCCATGATAAGAATATTTAAACTATAAAAACGCAAACATATAAGATAATCAAAAAACTAGTTAATACTCCGAGCCTATTTCTGTTATTACATAATCAAAAAAATAATCCATACAGATCGTCGTTTTATAGAATTTCGAACAAATTCGTCTCGGAGTGAACAATCTCGAAAGCCTGATTTTCTTTCTATATATTTTTGCTAAAAATTTTTTGATGTCGGAACAATCATACATAATAATACTTAACGCCGTTGTCAATTAATTCACCCTTATGCACTCGGCTCAGAATCAAACTACTTACAGAATGGCTTATGTTACTGCTAAAACTCTGCAGTTTTGGTAATTTGTTAAAAAATTGTCACCGTTATATTCCATACTCGCGTAATACAATTGTGTAACAATTTTCCCGCTATATCCGTTTGCAAATAGTGTTAGATTATTTTGATTATTCGTGTTAAATTTGATTATTCTTTTATGGTATGCTCAAGTATGAGTTAGAAAGCACGATTTCTGTATATATCCACCTTTATAGAAGAAATTGTTACACGCGACTTTGACAGAAAATTTATAATTTCGTGACAAACACTGACACATTTAGATCTCAATACAACTAAAATTCGCAAAACATTTGTATTTTATGACATTTAATCTATTGTCTTGTATAATATTATAAGAAACAGGTTTCATATTTTTCGCGCATTCCAAATATAATAATATCTATGACTATATTGATGAGATCATATAACTATACACACTTTGCATTATCGCATCCTCGCATCCATGACAATGATTAATATTCCTTGGTATGTTGTATTTCCAGTAATTGATGGAACTCACGAACGTCATGTTTATCGTCTTTATACAGAGAGTACGCACAATTGTCGGCTCCGTTATCACTAAGAAATAGAAAAAATACGAAGCGATAGAAGCGAAAAGATACGAGATTAAAATGTGTCAGCTTTGTCACCGAATCTAATTTCGTTATTAAAAATGGTCGCTAGCTTTCCATAAAATATTCTTCCTTAGTGGATTTCGAAGCAATGAATTAAATGTTTACAAGGGACAGTTTTTAAGGATATGTATCTTGCTATATGTTACTTTTAAAACGAACAATAGAGATCTGATTTCATTATCTATATATATTATATAAGCAATATGAGATATATATATTTAATTGGATAAAGAATTTTTGGTCTGTCGCACTTCCCTGCGCCGTATTGAATTCTCTTGTTGAGTATATATTTTAGAGACGAGAAATATAGAGCCATTTAATTAATGTATATATCTGTATTTAAATTATTATAGTCTTAATATGATATATGACAATGTCGCTTGCGAACGCGACACGTCTTCCCTGTAATATGTAAAAGTGACATTTTACAAAAATAAATAAGCCAAGTTTAAACAGAAAAAAATGTTAAACGAACAATACGATTGAATATGCGTGCAATACAGGATAAATAAGCAAACACATTTTCTTATGTATAGATATATTAATTTGTTTTTCATACGTAGAATTTTTTATTCACATTGCGTGTATATATGTATATTAACTTTATTTCAATAATTTTAACTTTCACAGATTAAATAACTTTAGTCACAGATCTTTAGTTCAGCTATAAATTACTTTGCCGACTAAAGAATACTTATTATCAATCGATCAGTTTCACGAAGGTTTTATTTGATTTTCGTTAATACATCACATGCTATTATCAACTACTTTTAACAAACCACTCGGTAAAATTCGCAATGTGACTAATTTTTTGATATTATTAATAGAATTTGTTTGCCGCTGATTTATATATATAATATATATGTAATACAGGGATGACCCAAAATTATTGGATGTTTTCTTTATAGCAAAATCTCTGTCCGATTCGGAATTTTTTTTTAGCAATTTTTCCTTAGCAAAAACGTTGAGGCAATAATTTCCGAATTATAAGCAATTAAAAAAAAAGTTTTTTACAAACTAAATTTCATAAAGTTAAAAAGTTAACACAAAACTACATTCTTCAAATCTGCCTCTACGCAATGTTTGATAGCGGCACAAACACGACTCTCCGTCCGTACAGTAAAATATATCTGCCCATAAATAAGCACGCCATTATCAAGAGTATTTAAACATCGCGCAAGAGGTAAACTGTGATTTGGCTCAAAATCTTATAAAATACTTAGAACGGTAAAACCGTTGTTAAATATATAATTTATGTAGATTTATTTGCTATATAAATTAAAATATCATTATATATAGTTCCATGTAATAACTATCGAATGACTACTGTCTACTGAGACTAGTAGTTGGAGGCTCTTTGATCAACAATCAGTGTACAAATGGTACAGTGTTGAAGAACCCATAGTCAGTCTTATATAACGTAAAAATATAAATACATAACATATATATACATATACGGACGGACGGATGGACTACATTTTGTTAAATTTCTATTCAATTCAAACAGAAACGGATCAATGTTTGACTTCATAATCCGATTGCGTTTCGTTGCAAGAACAATTGTATTTATTGATTATCTCTTAAAACGTATGAGCGTATTTTTGTTGGCGTTTCATTAAAAAAATGTGTTTTATTAAAATCCGAATATACGGATTACCAACGACATTGAACAAGAAACGAGAAAACCCGTTCAAAATCACTGATAATATTACATCGTTTACATAATCTCTATTATGCTCTTTTCGCGCACTCTACTTCGTTTAAGCAACAATTCTAAAGATGTATATAAAATGCCATAAATATAAATATACGTACATATAGCTACAAACTACACAGGTATATCAGCGAAGATCGTTAATACTGAATTTGTTGAAGAATTCGCTCGATGAGAATAATACACTTAGAAAATATTGCGCGTATTATATATGTATAATACATAAAAATAGTCGGATAAAAATTTTTAATTTGTCTATATATTCTCATCGTCTTGCTGATCGCTGGTCTCAGCTGCGGAAGGTATTGTGGCGAGTAATCTAACGGCCAGTCTACTCGGAGATCCTGGGGGTTCCGGTTCCTGGATGGCGAGTTGTCGTGTCAGTCGTGGCTTCGGTCTAACCGGCCTCGGCGTATTATTACGCGCGCTAATCTCTAAAGAGGCACTGGATCTCGAAATGCGCCAGGTACTGGTGCTGGCAGTGGTCGCGGAACCGGAAGAATCGTTGCGAGACGAGCTCAAGTTCGAATCCTGCGACGGTTTCCTAGTGATCAACCAGGAAGAAGCTTTCCGTTTCGGATCCAGCAGTCTGAGCGGTATGCCGCAATGATGCGCCTGCCGCCAGGAGTCCGATCTGGACGAGGAGAAGTTCTCGCTGGACGATACCGAGGATGCGCGTTTGTGCTGTTTCTGTTGAATCTGGGCGATCTGATAGGCGTACTGGTCGCTACGTGTATGCCGCGCGTGTCGGGAGTCGCGCGCGCATGGCCAGAATATCCCGGCACTCCACCAACGGTAGGATGAGCAACGGCTCCCGGTTTCCAAGAGTCTCGAGTTTCCACAAGCGCACGGCGTTTGAAGTGTTCCTTGGTTTTCTCGCGACGACCGATCAACGAGGCTATTGGTATTAGCTGGCGTTTGCCGATTGCTGAAATTCGAACTATGCCGGCACCTACCGATACCGCGAGTTACGCGCGACTCCTCGATTGCTTTGCATATCAACACGCAATCCTTTTTAAACTGTTTCGTAAGGATCGCGTATAGAAAGGGATTGCAGCAAGAATTGAGAGGTAGTACGAATACCGCGAAAACTTTTGCTTGCTCCAAAGATATCAACTGCAATCCGAAGGTCGCTGTGAGAGAGAAGAAGGCTATCGGTGACCAGCAGAGGAAATCAGTAAAGACGAGTAAAGCCATTCTTTTTGCTATACGAGAATCATTCGAATTCCATGCCTGGGAGCCACGTATCGCGCAGTACATCTTCAGGTAACAGCCCATCAGTATCAAGAAAGCCACTCCGTTGATAAGCATGAGAAATACCACGTACGCGAGCGCGGCACTGCCGTTAGTCTCGAACGGCAAGCAGATGGCAAATTTTCTATAATCCGAAACCCCTAATAATGGTAAACTTGCCATCGACAAAGCGAAACACCAACCTATCGTCATAATGTAGCCTGCGTGCTTCAATGAGAGCCGCTTGTTCAAATGCATCGCGTGCGTTATTGCATAATTTCTTTCCAAAGTAATCACGGCGAGCGTATAGACGCTCAGTTCAGAGCTGAGAACACCTAGGAAACCAGCCAATTGACATCCGGGCGACATTTGCCATGGTATTGCGTACATTCGAAACTCTCCCAACGTTGATGCGTCAACGACGGCTAATAAACCTGAAAAAAGATATTGTTTATTGAGATAAAATCTTTCTAGGACATTTAATGGCGGAAATATTTTTTACTATTAATTATTTATTTTAATCGATTATAATATAGCGAATATATATAAATGCAGAACTGTGCACATTGACATGTTAAATCGATGTAAAAGAGAAAATCACGAAAGAATCACCTAGATAAACACCCATGAAGAAGTCGGCAGCGGCTAAGTTGCAGACTAAAAATCGTGGCACATCCATCTTGCTTCTCGAAAATATCAAGACAAATACCACAGTACCATTACCGAGCATGGCGAGCAAGAAAACTATCCAAACACCGCATCGTAAAGTCCACCAATCGAATAAATCTTGACACGGTAGGAAAGGACCTGAAAATATTTCATGTACATTTCATCACCACAATTTATAGCGTTTCAAGCCACTTCCGGGTCACTTGTAACATACCGGGTTGCGGCAAACATTGGATATGAGAGGGTATAAGTGTCCGAGTTGTCGCTGTCGTTCGAGCATCTAGATCCTCGAAATAATCCTCTACATAGGAAGGCAGGTTTCCGGGATAGGTAAAATCTGAACCAAAGTTAGCCCAAAGTTCATTTATCTGCGATCCAAATTTGTCGGTCAAGTTATCTAAAAAATGTTATCACTTCAGTGCCGCAAAGATCGAAAACGATGCGATATAATGCGATGATACGAAAACGAGAACACTTTGCTATCGAGTGATGTCACGCTTTTGAATGATCGAATTTGCAGAGATAGAGATGCTTTGCAGCAATTAAGTGTTACAAAAAAGCACGATACATATATTTAAAATGCGGGATGCAGAATGCAAAAAGAAAAATATATAAAAAGGAAACAGGAAGGAAAAGAAAAATAGTAAAAACACTTACCCAATTGTGGCCAAATATCGCTGAAAGTGGAATTCCATAAACTGCTATCGAAATCGTCGGTGGGAAACAAAATCGATTCCCGTACCGGCGACCTTGTGACAGACTCCTCGACTTCGATCGATAAGAACGAGCAGCAGTGATAAGCGTACGACAGCAACATTGTTTGTACTCGTGGAAATCTTTCGGGAGACGGAAATTCTCGCAGCGCGGGGTTATTGAACGTTTTGAGATGCAATAATCCCGCGAGACCTCTTATCGG
>NW_021848711.1:849403-877921 GCF_003651465.1 Formica exsecta
AGGGAAAATGTTATTTCCCAAATTTCTATGAAAAAATATCTTAATTACGCTCGAATCTCGTATTATGAAAAGTACGAACTAATTTATGAAATAATATAAATTACACGCTTACGAACACACTTACAGGTCTTGCAAACGTTTCGTTTCTCTGAATGCGTCGGGATGTATGTATTCGATGTAATTGTTCTCCAGATCTCTAAAAAGTAATTAAAACTCGAATATAAATATGTCGGAATCATCGAAAACATAGATCTAACGGATCAAAGTAATACACGGCAAATGCCACACTTACAAGACCTGAAGTCTAGGTAATCCGATGAACGCGTCGCTGGAGATACTCTGCAGATTATTATTGGATAAAAGTAAATCGTGCAACATACTCAAACCTTTAAAGGCATCGTCGGGTAGCGCGGAAATCATATTACTAGCTAAATCCCTAAAAGAAGAAGGAATTTACATCGTTTATAACGTGTCTTTTTAATACGTTCGATTTTCGCGTATATATATTATTATATATATCGGTATGTATTACATTACATACTTACAAAACGCGAAGTTCATTGCAGTCTCGTAAATTTGGTATCTCCGTTAAATGATTGGATTTCATGTTACTAAAATCAGAGATATAGAATGTACATAAGAAACATGTATCACAAAAGATAATCATTGTCAAAAGGCAAACGATAACGGATAGATAAAATTAATACTTGATCTTTAACATTATAAAATTCCAATTCTTTGATATACAATAAGTTTTTCTATTTTTTTTTATTCTACAATAATATTAATTTTTTTATTTACTTATATATTACTACTATCTCTGAAAAATAACTTTTTAACAAGTATTAAACTTACAGACTTTTGAGTTTCGGGCATTGCCGGCACAGATTAAAAGGGACTTCCTTCAACTGGGAACGATCCAATCTCAATATTTCCAAAGATGTTACTCCATTTAGGTTGGGAAAGAGCCGCAATTCCTTCGCATTTGATAATATCCTATAATTAATAAAAAAAACGCGTGGCATTATCCTCCGACGCGGCATAATCTCTCTCGCAACTGTCGCGTGGAATTTTCGTAAACACGGATAAAAAAGAAATACACATAAATTACTTACAACTTACGAAGTTTGCCAAGATTTTGGAAGGTCTCATCGTGTATCTCCTTAATCGGATTTCCGCGTAAATCGAGCGATACCAAATCACTAGCACGGCCCAACGCATCTCCCGTGAGTTGTTCTATTCTATTGTTCGAAATAGATCTGTGAAAATACGCGAGAGATTCGTGAAAGCTTACGTCGCACTCGAAATGAGCAAATAGACGGAAAATTATTTCAATGAGAGGCAATAGTGAAGATTAAGATTTTATGTGGATAAGACTCTTACAATTCTTTGAGACCAGGTAAATTTACAGCACCAGGCGGTATACTTGTCAAATAATTCTCATCGAGTTCCCTGAGAAAGAATAAGACAAATGCGAAAAATATTACGGATAATAAAATAGATATACACACAGAAAAATACATACTATATACAAATAAATATTACTTGTTTCAAGTATTTCATAAGTTCATATATCCGCAAATCTATTATAAGTTCATCATAAGCATCAAATTTATTCAAAATATATTTTGAATCCTAATAAATTTAATACTTCAATCAAGAATATTAAATTATATAATTGAAAGAAATACATTAAATTTTTCTGATCTAATAAATTTTCTTACATTAAATTAACCATATCTGACTTTTCTTCGATAAAATTTTATAATATTCTTCAAAAGAAAATATTTACTCTTTCTGAGTACATGATAATGAGTATTTCTAAAATTTGTGAAATAAAGTCTATTTTAAGACTATTATTAAGAAAATATTCTTTGTTAAAGATAACTGTTACTTAAAAGAAGTAAAGTAAACTGAGTAATCATTTTACTTAGCAGTAGAATAATATTTTTCTGTGTGTACGATCTTATTTTTCTCAGATACTTACAGTACAGAAAGGCTCGCCAAATTTATGAATGCGTCGTTATGAATGGTTTGCAAGTGATTACGTCGAAGAAATCTAAAAGTAATGATACATGTGAATATCACAAAAGAAAAACTGCATATATTATCATATATAAATATATATAAATATATATATATAATTATATATACAAGAAATATATCTATTTTAAATTTATAATTTTTTTTTTCGTGCGTCCGGAGATCTCATTAACGTATAATAAATACACATACTTACAAAATTTCGAGATTGGGAAATCGATGGAAAGCATGTATTGGAATGTCCGTTATATTATTGTTGGTTAGATCACTGAAACAGTTATACGAGAAGCAATTTTATAAGATCGCATATTACACAAAAAAAGTTAGGAGTTTTTGTAGCTAAAGTATGAGGGAACCAAGCATTTCTTATACGTTTCCGACAATGTATTTATGGTGTTTCTAACATTAGAGAAAATATAGATTCGCATAACTTTTTCTCTTTATATCTGTGCAAGATTTGCGGAGAGCAAAATACGTAAAAATGATGTTAACCGGCGAAGGATCATCTCGCGCGGGGCGATACCTTCTAAAAATAATTCTTTTACGAAAGATGACTACGAGAGAGATCACTGCATCCGAGGCTGATTGTGCTCACGCGAGTGTAAGCGAAAACACAGAGGATGATCTTATGGTTAATATAATTCTTATCCTTCCGCATTTCTTAATATGGAGATTTTAATAGAGATCTTCAGTGAATAACTGAGATTTATGTAACAAGGACTCTCCGGCAATCGAGCTTGCGATTTAAATAAATGTTCTC
Source organism: Formica exsecta (assembly GCF_003651465.1). Lineage (NCBI taxonomy): Eukaryota > Metazoa > Arthropoda > Insecta > Hymenoptera > Formicidae > Formica > Formica exsecta. The sequence goes on from NW_021848711.1 coordinate 852,207, forward strand.
GACTTATATCTCATTGAATCCTCTCTCTAAAATATATATATATCGCGCCAGAAATATATTTTATCTTTTCTCAACAATGTATCGTGCGAAAATCAGAGTCCGGACTCATCGATGAAATAATCACGTCATTTTGACCGATAATATCGAAACGAGCGACATGTAGAGATCAACGTGAAACATCAGTTAAGAATGGCAGGGAGCTTTTACGGGCATAACGTGGGCGATAAAAAAAGTAGGACACTGTTGAGGAAACTAGCGAATCGCTTTTACGCTCGTGTCGCGTGAGCGCGAATCGAGAGGAACGGACCGAGGGGCTGGAATCTAGCATAGATTTTTATGGGTCCTTCGACCTTGCTTCATTCGGGATGGATCGATGTCTACTTATATTCGTTCAGCGAACGGGACGCGAACAAGCATTTTGTAATAATAAAAGGAGGAAAGTTTATGTTATTGTAGCGAAAAATGTCTAGTTGCATCAGCGACGAGATGAGTAATTAATTGAAAGAATGAGAGAAACGAAAACGTTGTTCCTAACGAAAACGGATTTTTGAATAGTTTTTATGTTATCATTTAATATAGCGAAATATAGAAGGAAAACCGCTTGGAAATCCGTGATGTATTTACGTAAGATTATTGTCGCAAGTGGCCAGCGAGTGCATTTGCCCGACACGACAACCTTGTTCGCACGCAATCGCCATCAAGGGACTTAACGTGACTCTTACTATTATGATATATATATAATGTTTTCTTATTTATATCTTGTGTCCGTAATAAAAATTGTGTTAGTCATTTTTTTCAAAATTATATTTGAGATGTTTAATATTTTTAAACATTGTCGAATATTCAACTCAAATTTTGATAGAAAAAGAGAGAAAGATGCTCCACGATGCAATTCTTGTCTCTTGTAAATTGAGCGCACAGTATTTTTCCTCTCATTCATTCATCTTAAAATAGAAAAAACACGGGCAGAGAGCACAGTGTCTTCTTACGATACTTTCGCGCGCTCGTTCCTTTTTTTTTTTTTTTTTGAAGCTCCAATGGAACTTTCTCGACGTACGAACATTGGATTCTAATTACGCTTTCGGAAACCGTGATTCCCCTTACGGGCGCAGGCCTTTGAAAACTTTCGACGCTTCATGTTCAAGGACGGCTTGAAATTTACCAGTCTTTGTACTCCCCAAGAGGTATCCCCATGCCTATACAATACTTGTAACTCAATCTTGAATATATCTTGTTCGACCTGCTATAAGATTTAAATCATTACTTCAAAATGTGACGGAGTACGTTGCCGCGGAAAAAATATCTTCTAGAAAAAAAAGAGATTAATTTTGCAAAGCTTTCAATGATAGTACGACGAGAAAGCACAGACATTCAAGAATAATACTGATAAAATTTCAACTTTTTTTTTTATATCGTTTCGCAGATAAAGTGAATCATGTGTTCGGGAATGGAATTACTTTCACAATAGACATCACGCGCCGCATCGCATCGGCGTGAACGTGAGAAGAATGATGAGAAGCCACGGCGCACCTTCCGTATTCTTACAATATTAACGAAAGAACGTTATACGGGGCGCGAACCACGTATAAAGGAATCTATTAATAAATTATTATCGATATTATAATGATGAATTATATACAAACAATCCGGAAGAAGTTCTCGGTATCGCGCGTTTCTCGATAATTAATTAAATTTAAGGGAACAAATGCATCACCTCGCTTTAAGAGAAACAATTATCGTATCCGTATATGTCTGAAACGTTAAAAAATATAAGAACAAAAGACACAGGGAGGAAAGACTGAGGGGAAGTGACACAAAAACGACCGCGATGTGTTACGTCCATTTATATCTTTTTTTTTTTTTCTCTGTTTTTCCCATAAAGGGACTAACAATAAGAGCGGTCGAGCTCGAAATATCGTCGGGGTGTTATTTCTCAAAAGAAGGAAGGTGGCGAATTAGATCGATTTGGAATTTTCGCAAGTTTTTCGGTAAAGCATAGAGGAACAAAATGTGGCACGCGCTCTTTTATAGCGGCGGAAAATAAAATCGCGAACGATATATTCTGCGAAAAGCGGAGCGCGCGGACTCTGGCATAAATTCCGCCTGTTCCCCTCTTTGTGATCCTAAATCACGATCCATATAATATCGACTGTCATTACGTTTGGTATGTAGGTCACATCGTGCGATGTACGTTACTTCTTTTATTTTACCTATCGCTGAATCGAAAGTACCCGTATATATAACTTTCGTGTATAATATAAGAATAAATGTGGCGAAAACACAACGATAAAAATCGGAGAAGATATCTATGGCGGAGAAGAGGAACAAGAAAATACGCCTCGAAGATACGCGTGCATAGTTAATTATATGTTTGAAAAAAAATCGCTGTTCTCTTTCGCGTATATCTCGCGCAGCTTTCTTATTGCGAAATGCGCTACTTATAAATGTAAGTGTAATTAAAATCAGGATATATATATATATATATATATATATATATAAGAGAGAGAGATTTTTCAGAGAGATATATAGATAACAACTTAGAAAAAGTACCTCAAGAGGTTTGCTTTCGTGGAACCATTGGAAGGAGGCTGTCGGATATGATTCCACTCGTGTTTCCATAATAACAACTTCTCCTTCTGCAACGAGTTGAGGTTGATATATATATATAAGAGGGAAAGATTTTTCAGAGAGATACATAGATGCGAGACGGGCCCGCAAGGCCCGCGGCTAGAATCGTATGTAGGACGCGCGAGATGTCAACTGTCTATTTATCATTTATCCTCTCTAAATGCATTTACAGAAACGGATTTAAAAAAGGCAACGATTTTATGCGTAAAATGATGCATAGTCCAATATACGTGACTATGGATGTTTTTATTCTCGAGAATAAATTTCAATAATATAACCAATGGAATATAATCAATGGCAAATGAGAGATTCACGAATATATACTTATTATTTTAACAAAAAAATCTCTCGATGCATCATTTTACGAAATTGTAAGGAAATAATACAAAAGGATGGTCCATTTTCGCGAATATCTATCAATGTGCGGATCACGCGCAGGATCATTATTGACACTTCTGCCTCCGTGCCGCGAAAAGCTTCAGATCCGATCAGCTGTAGATTTTCCACTCTCGCGCTCCAATCTCGGCGTTTGCCGAGATTGATTCTCGGAAGGTCTCACGGGTATATATACTACTCACATCTTTGTGACATTAACGGGGACAGCGATGACTCGTGACAGACCGACGTTGTAAATCGGTTCAACGGAGAGTAAATCGGCGCCGCGACACAACAGCTCCCGCCCGTCGGCGGTGACGTTACACGCTGGGGTTACCGCGTCCGCAGTACCGCTCCGGCAGCAGCGAATCCGCCAGAGAAAGAGGATGATGATCGCCGAGATGACCGCTCTCCCGCTCCGGCGAGGCCGCGTGCACATGCCGGCCGATCCTGATGTGTTGCGGGCGCGCGTAATTCAGCTCTCGCACAGCTCTCGTTTCCCCCGGGGTTCGCCGCGCCCAGGACGGATAGTCATCTCACCATTCCTCTCCTTGCGCCACGTACGTCGCCCGCGTACGTCGTCCACGTCCGGGCGCGCGTGCACGCGCGCGACCATCAACCCCATAAGGAGTCGCCGCCGCCGCCGTCGCTGCTCGAGGGTGAACGGGGACGAGGTGGATATCGCACACTCGAGGACAGTTTCCGAACTCTAGTTGCGAGAGAATCCCGATCTTCAGTTCCAGGAAAGGATCCTACCACTCGTACCGCGGCACATTCACCGACTGATCCGATATCATCCAAGCGCGCAGCCTAACTACATAGCGGGTTCCGTATACATATGTATACATCGTACACATCCCCACTCACACCCCCACCATCCCCCCGACACCCACCCTGGACCACTCGAGTGACTTTCTCGACTCGATCCTGCCCGCGCGTGTGATGCCGCTTCCCTGCGACAGAATTCGCTACCTCCTTAACAGCAGCGAAAGCTGATTCAGCGAAGAGCTTCTTCGCCCAGATCCAAACGGATATCGTGAAGATGAAATTGCATATTGCCTCTCGTTGTACGTAGTACCGAGAGTCGCAATCGATACTCCTTGACGTTGTACATACCGCTCCGCGCATTTTGCTCCATCGTGTTTCACATTTCTTTCCTCGGACATTTTAATTCCGATTGTTCAATCGCGAAACTTCTAAATATTTAATTATAGCATTCATATAAAAGCAGACTTAAATCAGCGAAAATATATTTTTAATAATCTAATGTTATAATGACGGATATAATACTTACATATAATGGCTGATTACATCGTTGAATTATGCATATATTTGAAATAAAGCGTCTCATCAATCGTCTCGGAATATTAGATCGATCACATATTAATCGCCCCTTTATTATTTTTGTCACAGAGGGATAATGATTTGTTTTCTTTAGTTTTCTAGCTGTAAGAGTTACGTTTTTTAAAATTCAATATGAATTTTCTATTAACATGCAGAAAAGGCAGAAATAATACAAATTCGGTTTTAATTGGCAGTGCGATTATACGAATAAAAGTATACACGTATATGAATGTTTTTTCAATACTACCAATCTGGCAATCCATCAAAACACATCAAGTAATAAATGCGTAATAAATCGTTCCGTTTTCTTCTACTATTTTCCATTGTATGAGAAATTAAATCGTCAACGAGATACTATTAATACAAACGGCCGATCTTATCGAGTTAAGCAAATTGAAAAAAACTTGTTGCCTCGTTAGATGTTTTCATTATCAGTAGCAAAATAGTGATTTGATTAAAGATTAAAACGTTCGTGTTTGTTATCTTTGAAACAGCTAAAGTAGAAGATATGTATATCTTTTATACATATAATAAAACAGTGACTATAGATAAGTTAAGATCATAAATTGTGCTGTAGATTTCAAGATTACATGAATTATTTAGAGATGATACTTACGTCAACTTTTTTCATATAGATAATATTGTATAAATTATATATATAAACTATCATAAACTTGATAAAAATATGTATGTGATTAAATTATAAAATAATTAATATATTTGACTTTGATATTAAAAGTGTATAAATATATATTAAAAATTGAAAAAACTTTGCAATAAATAATGATATCGTATCAAATTTTTATTACATTACAGCGCAATTTAGAGTTTCAGCATTTTCAATATTGTAGATTAAATATATGTATATTTTAATTAAATTTTACTTTAATTATTTAAATTATTTAAATTCTATGCTAATATGTAGAAATGTATGTGTGGATGGTAAAAGATATATAAGTTGTTGATGATATGTTATTATTTATAGGTTTACCTGTAAGTTTTTTTAAACTGTAACGGCAATAGTATACATTTATTTGCGCTTTAGCTCACACAAAATATACATAATACTTATATTTTTCCTTTTCACAGAAATTGTATACGAACTCAAGTTTATTAAAAATTCTTTACTGACTTTTCGTGGTATCGAAAAACTATGCTGCTCTGTTTAAATCAAATAATCTCAAAATAAAAATAAAATATGTAGCACTTCGTCGGTGGTTGAAGACGATCAGCCATGATGAAATTTTCAAGTGGGCTCGATAGGTCCGAAGATAATTGAAGATCATGACATTAGCGATCGAAGATAATTACGTGAATTTATATTCTTTACCGATAATGAAAAAATCTACTTATCTACAGTAGATCACAACGAATTTTTCCACAGTCAGGCTAATTTTGTAAAGTCGGCCTTCTTTAGTATACACATATATCTCGTCAGTGCCAAGATCTGACATCTGACAAGTGATGATGTCTTCATTTAAATTGCGATGCCAGAGACGACGCTAATCGAAATCTTTCATTGTTTAATGAGAATATATGAACGAAATATCGTAGCAAAATGAAAACCGCTTTGATGGTAGCCGAAAAACCCTCTTTGGCAGCATCCCTCGCAAATATATTGAGCAATGGACGATGTAGCACCAGGAAAGGTGGGTTGATACAAATCAAATTATTTTCTCTCTTTCATACTTCCTTTTTTTTATGAATATTATTTCTAGGATTGAACGGATCTTGTTCCGTCCACGAATGGGTGGGACAATTCAAATCTGAGACGGTGAATTATAAAATGACCTCTGTATGTGGACACGTCATGACATTGGATTTTATTGGGAAATACAACAATTGGGACAAAGTGGATCCGGTAAAATTAGATATATTATATTTTTCAATTCTTGTTATTGTGCATCTAATGATAACTGGATATTTTTTAATACTTTCAGGCAGAATTATTCTCATGTTCAACTGAGAAAAAAGAAGCAGTACCTAAACTAAAAGTACCATATTTCCTGGCAAAGGAAGGAACGCATTGTGATTATTTAATATTATGGCTAGATTGTGACAAGGAAGGTGAAAATATTTGTTTTGAAGTTATAAATGCGGTACAGCAAGGAATGCATAGGAAATTACACATAAATGCAAGTTGCTTAAATATTATCTATTTTAATATTAAAGCTTTTCAATTTTCTCTTAGATCTTTTTTATTTGAACAAAGTCTCACAATTTTATCTTTTATAGGATATATGGCGAGCACGATTTTCCGCTATCACAGAAAAGGATATAAAATCTGCTTTGGCAAATCTGATCAAACCCAATGAAAATGAGGCGAAAAGCGTCGATGCGCGTCAGGAGTTGGATTTGCGAATAGGTTGTGCATTTACACGATATCAAACTAAATTTTTTCAAGTGAGTTTTTATATAAATGTTTTTGCGTTTTTACATTGTGCTAATAAAATATTGCAATATATGTTATTACACGTTTTTAGGGCAAATATGGAGATTTGGATGTATCTCTTATTTCTTACGGCCCATGCCAAACACCAACATTAGGATTTTGTGTTCAAAGGCATGATGAAATCCAAACTTTCAAACCAGATCCATATTGGGTTTTACAAGTATATAATGATATATATATATATATATATATACTTTAAAAAACATACTTTGTATTAATAATAATATAATATAATTTTTTCATATTATTTTTAGGTAAATATTAAGTCTTCCGATGGTCAGGACATTGTATTAAATTGGAGTCGTGTACGTTCTTTTGACAAAGAGGTTGCAAACATGTTTCTAAGTCACGTTAAAGAACATGATCGCGCAACGTGAGTTGTACTTTATACATTCTTAAAATCTTAGTATAAATTAAAAAGATTATAAAATATTCAAAATGAAATCTTGTATAGTGTAGTGAGTATACAAAGTACGGAGAAATCAAAATCGCGACCTATAGCTTTAAATACAGTGGAGTTGATGCGAACTGCAAGTTCTGGATTAGGAATGGGTCCACAACACGCAATGCAAATTGCAGAAAGACTTTACACTCAAGGATACATAAGTTATCCGCGAACAGAAACGACATCGTATCCTGAGAATTTTGATTTGCTGTAAGATATAGCTTGTAGAATCGATAATCAATCGTTATTCTACACATATACATGAGGCGATTTGCTTTTAATATAATTTTATTTTTTTCAAGTTCAACATTGAAACAACAGCAAAATAGCCCGGATTGGGGCGAGGAAGTTCGTAAAATAATAGCGGCCGGTATTAACAGACCAAAGAAAGGTCATGATGCAGGCGATCATCCCCCTATAACACCCATGAAACATGCAACGAGAAACGAACTCGATGGCGATTCATGGAGATTATACGATTACATAACGCGACATTTCATTGCTACGGTATGCTTAAGTCAAAGTATTTGTGAAACTTTGAGATAGAATAGTAACTTATAAACATACTTTCTCTCTCTGTTTCTACAGCTGGCGCGAGATTGTAAATATATGAGCACTACAATAAAATTCGAGATAGGCATAGAAACATTTACAACAACTGGTCATAGTTTGCTAAGTCCTGGATACACAAGTATTCTTACTTGGCAAGCACTTGGCAATAGCGACACTCTGCCAAAGTTTACGCTCGATGAAAAAGTAAACATACAAGAGGTAAGAAATATCTTTATCATGTACTTGTATTAATTTCTCTGTTTACGGTTATTAAAAAGAGAATATTGTAACTTATGATAGAGCGCCTCTTTTTACTATTACAGGCAAAATTAGTCGAATGTTATACACAACCACCAGATTATTTAACAGAAGCGGAATTGATATCTCTCATGGAAAAACATGGCATCGGAACGGATGCTTCAATTCCTGTACATATAAATAATATTTGTATTAGAAACTATGTCACTGTCGCAGCAGGTAGAAAATTAGTGCCCACTTCTCTTGGGATCGTTTTGGTTCACGGATATCAGAAGGTATCATTGATTTCGATTTGTGATACTGATAATAATACATTTCTATAAGATATATATTCGCTTCTCGTTAGATAGATCCTGAATTAGTTTTGCCCACAATGAGAACTGCAGTGGAAGAGCAATTGAATCTAATAGCATTAGGTCGCGCTGATTTTCATGCTGTTTTACAACATACTGTGGAAATATTTAAACAAAAGTTTCATTATTTTGTGCAAAGCATAGAAGCTATGGATCAGTTGTTTGAAGTCTCATTCTCTCCATTGTCGGCATCCGGCAAAGCACACTCCAGGTATATACAACAATAATCACGACAAGAACCGTATTACATGTTCTTTTTTTTTTTAATTTATATAAATTTACATATTTACATCTTTTAATTGTCTATATATATCACAGATGCGGTAAATGTCGTCGATATATGAAATATATACAAACTAAACCATCCAGGATGCATTGCGCACATTGTAACGAAACTTATAATTTACCTCAAAATGGAAACATACGAATATATAAAGAATTAAAATGCCCATTGGATGATTTTGAATTGCTTTCATGGTCGACCGGAGCGCGAGGGAAAAGTTATACATTTTGCCCATACTGTTACAACAATCCACCGTTCAGGTACCCCATTAATCTCAAATAATCGAATGTAAAAAAATCTATCTAAAAAGAGAACTGAGAATCCTTTTTCTATCTTTTTTAGGGATATGAAAAAAGGAATGAGCGGTTGCAATTCATGCACACATCCGACGTGTCCACACGGTATGAATTCGAATGGCTTGTCCAGCTGTTTAGAATGCGATCTAGGTATCCTCGTGCTCGATCCTTCGGCCGCGCCCAAGTGGAAATTGGGATGTAACCGTTGCGACGTTATTATCCATCTATTCGAGAACGCACACAAAGTGACAGTCGATACTGACACGTGCGACTGCGGCGCGCAATTAGTAACCGTCGAATACAAACAGGTAATAATAGAATCTTGCGTCATAGATTGCTCGTAAGTGAATTAGATCATGATTGCAACGCAACAAAAGAGATAGCGATATTTAACAAATTATATTTTCTTTCTAAAATAGAAAGGGCAAACGTGTTTCTTAATAACATATCTATGTCTATTAAAAAATAATAGCGACTTTTGTTAAGTAGCTCTATTGTTTTCATTCAGACGGATACTATTACTTATGATGCAGATTGATTGAAGCAGTCTATGCTTCCTATATCTTCTATGTATAACGCGGTGGAATCGTCGACAGAAACCCCGCTCTTTTATATGCTCTATTGTATTTTTTTCTTCTTATTTCAGGATAAGAGTAAACTACCTAACGAGGCGACCGAAATGTCCGGTTGTGTATTTTGTACACCAGTCTTCGCCGCGCTGGTAGAAAAGCATCGTGCGGTAGCTTCGAAACCAGTCGTCACGCGTGGTCGAGGTCACGCCAAGAGTCGTAATCGAGGCAAACCAAAACCGCCGAAGGATAAAATGGCACAATTAGCAGCGTATTTTGTATAATGAATCATTGAGCCTGGGGCGCATACAACTGGATGCCATTTGTACATGTATCACGTCATTTGTTTCGAATAAATCCCTGTCGTCTTTACTTCGCGATATTTTATAATGATGGCTATATTCTCATTGCCTCTCATTAAAGATATGACGGTACTTATGCATGAATATTTTGCGTTTTTTAAGCCCGATTTAAATCAAGCGAACGATCACGGATGAATATCAGTAAAGAAGCTAGTTATTTAATTAATAATTTTATATAAATTCGATAATCATTTGCGATCGTCTATGCTCTCCCTCGTTCGCTTACTCTAGATCTGGCTTTATCAAATTATTCTAAAAAAACTTGATCATTCGATGGAACGCTCTGACAAAATTCTAACCTGTCATTAAATATTATTAGACTCCTGACAATTCTTTGCATGAGAGATTACTTTATTTTAGAATATTAGCTACAACAAATTTGGAACGATTCGAGAATGATTCATCGACTCATAATTTGAAATTTATCGAAGAACGATATTGCGATTCTCGAAACATTCGAGGCAATTTTTCTTTTTAGTTATTGCGATTTGCGATATCGAGAGAACATTACACATGGCGAATCTCTAACGGTTTGTTACAGCTCTCGTGTCACGACTCGCATATTATTCTCGCATTATATATATTTATAATGGGGTTGTGTAATGTTGAATGTGTAGAAAGAATAGCGCAATATCTCGATGTTCCTTCAAAAAGGCTAGAGATTTCTAATAAAAATGTGAGCATTATTATTTATTTAATCAGCGTCTGAAGCGTGATAACTTTGCTCCCCATGTATGTTTGTAAAAGTTAATTAAATTGTTAATTTTTCATGAAAGAAAATGTTCCCTCGCAGGATGACAAATTAAAAATAACGATAAAAAATTAACAAATTTTTCTGAAATTAATTGATACATTAAGACACATATGATTATTGTTTCAGATAATACTTGTTCCAGAATGTGAAAAAAATTCGACACCCATTCAAGGGTTCAGTACTATTATACAAGCACTAGTTGCAAGTTCAAAATGTTCCAATATGCTCTCTAGCGAAAAGGAAGTGCAGGCTCTAACGCAACAATGGTTAGAATATGTTGCAGTATGCGTCAATCAAGCTGATCTTCCTGTTAATGCCAAGAGAGTATTCAATGTAATGTCATGATACTTGTCTATACTTAAAGTAGACAGAAAATCGAATATCGATGTCCTTTGATTGTAGGAACTAAATACAGTATTGAAAGATGTACCCTATATAACTGGTACAGAGAAGACCATTGCAGATGTCACACTGTATTACGTCTTATATTCTATAATGGTAACAATCAATTTATATAATGCTTTGTTTTTTACAAATTCTAAACAATGATTTGTATAATATTCATATCTTATTTCTTCACAGAAAGGATTAAGTCAACAAGAAAAAGCTCAATATATCCATGTATCAAGATGGTTCGACAATATTCAACAGGAAGAAAAATTAAGACAGGATTTAGATCTAATATCTTTTCATTTATTGCACATATTTTTGTAATATAAGTCGAAATTCGAAAAAAGATAAATGTTTGACTTTTTTTAACTTAAATTTTGATAAAAATAATGGTTTGATGTTCTTTTATTTGAAAACAAAAGTTTGAAAAATAAAAATCGTCACATGATAAGAATTGTTGCTAGTATAAGAAAACTTTTAATAAGTAAAAGTTAGGGAATCTTTCATACTGATGGACTACAATCTTGTGAGCAGGCATTGTGATAGAAAAAGCATACAAAATTTAATATGAACTATTTACCATATATCTACATCAGTCAGTGACTTTAATAATCATATGCGTGTTGTGTCTGAGTATGTATGGGCTAGTGGATACATTATTTAATATTTATTTAGATTTTAATTTTTTCATATGTTCAAAGTTCTTCAGCGCTTAATTATTCTTTTTATATTATTGAGTAACAATTTTATTTCTTAAATCTTTATTTTTATGTAAAAAGATAGCATATGAATGTATTTTTTTAAACAAAATTTAAACAAAGCTGGTTTAAAACAATTTATCATTAAAGTTGGTTTGAGAGAGAGGCTTCTCTCTGATAATACTGTTCAGTACTTTCAATATTAAAAATGTGAAGATATGTAGCTATTCCAAGGATAATAAACATGAACATTTTCAAATTATTTTATTACCGACAGTAAACATTAAACCGTTGATAATGTCGGCGTTCTGCAATTATTTCCGAACTATCGATAACATCGACAATGTCGCGCATAAATCTATCCCGATGTCGTTCCTCGATGAACATTTTATTCGTGCTTGTAACCATGCTATGTCGTTTCCTAATGAATCTAATGATTACTTCCTCCAACATGCGCAATATATAGCCTTTCTCAATAAATTTTATCGCACATACTATAGAAACAATGATGGTACATTGTGACAGGTGATTAAGTGGCTTTCAAAACTCCCACGCTATTATCTATCAACTGATCGTTATGTGTATGTACATATATATGTACAATGGATCGCATCGTCACGAAAGCGATGCTTCACGTTCTTTCGCTTAACCATGAGGAATGTCGAGTCTTTCACGGTCGCTGCGTTTAGCAACGCGTGCGCAGGCATAACATCGTCGCATTGTCGCAAAACGGAGAGCAGTAACCGCTTGCCTTCAGTGCAGTAGTTTTGGCCTAATTCTAGCCTAACACCGAGAGCTGTCTTCTTGATTCCTGCAATAGTCTGCTAACTATACATAACGAGATGGCGGATGATTCGAGCGTACGCGTTGCCGTACGGTAAGTAAATATATGTACATTTGAAAGAGAGAGAGCAAAATTGGGCTTCAATCCGTATATTTTGGTCCATCTCGGCCAAGAGAGCCGATGACGTTTAGTCGTTTGAACGAAGAAACTGTTCGAGATTAATCTCGCGCGTATTCGAACTCGCGTATTTTTTCCAAACCACAGGAATAATTTGATTCTTTTCAAGAGAAAGTTGTTACAATACACTATATTTTTTTTTACATGTTTCTCATCCTTCTGTCATCGCGCTTTCAACGTCTTTTATGTCTAAACATTAACGTCAAGGATATCGCTGGAGGAAAAATACCTCTCTCGCGTGTTACTCACACGATCGCGTAATAATTGCAATTTCCGAGTATCGAAAAATTTGAGAATACTTTTCTATCATATATACGTCACTGACGGAAAAATACAGGAAAGGGAGGAGAATTTTTCTCGCATTAGAAACATCTCGCGATTAGAAACTTGAATGTCAAAAGAACTCGATATCCTGCGCGCAACATCTGGCCGATCGCGAATACCGATCTCCGAACATCTCCTTTTACGATATGTATGTGCGTGGGTTTTTAATTATCGCTTGCCATAAGCAACACGCACCCCGTCAACTTTCATGACAAATATGTGTATGATCTTTAACATATTGTAAAAAAAACTTACGATATATATCAGTTTGTTTTTCGAATTATTTATTTATTTTATTTATTCTATTTATTTTATTTATTTTTATTTTTATTTATCATGCAAATCGGCAAGAAATTTACCATGAAAATTGATTGTTTGTTGCAGAATAAGGCCTCAAGTAGCTCGCGAAGTAATCGACATGTGCAGGATTTGTACTCAAGTACCTCCAGGGGAGCCGCAGGTTTTCCTCGGACCCGACAAGGCCTTTACTTATGATTACGTTTTTGATACTCAATCAGATCAAAGGGCGATTTACGAAACATGCGTGAATCGTCTCGTGGAAGGCGCATTGGACGGATACAACGCGACGGTCTTCGCCTATGGGCAGACTGGCTCGGGGAAAACTTACACCATGGGCACCGGTTTCGATGTGGAAATCGACGACTATATAATCGGAATCATACCTAGAGCCATCGGACACCTTTTCGATGGAATAGCGGATAAGCAAGAACGCGCGAAGGAACGCGCGCAAATGCCTCCGGAGTTCAAGGTATATTCCAAAAGCGTTCTTATATATATTTGTATCATATACAATGACGTTATTACTTTTATATTAAATATTATGTTCAAGGCATGTCAGCAAAATTTATTTTGCTAATTTAATGACAATATATTTTTCTTGTCATCAGGTTACAGCACAATTCCTAGAATTATATAACGAAGATTTGAAAGACCTATTAGAGCCGGGAGGGCCGAGAGGCGGTGCGCGTATTCACGAGGATACAGCGGGTAATATACATTTGGCCGGAGTGGAACCGCGCGTCGTAACCAGTCCTGAACAAGCGCTGGAGTATTTGCGATTAGGCGCGTTATCGCGCACAACTGGATCCACGCAAATGAACACGCAATCCTCGAGATCGCACGCTATATTTACATTATACATCAAACAGCAGAGATGCATCAAAGTCGAAGATCCGGACGCGGACGTTGACACGAGCGGCCTTGAGCTGACAAATGAATTTGAAACGTTAACCGCGAAATTTCATTTTGTCGATCTGGCCGGTTCTGAGAGGCTAAAGAGAACGGGTGCCACTGGTGATCGAGCAAAGGAAGGCATCTCTATAAACTGTGGATTGGTAAGACTCTTATAAAAAAGGGAAAAAAAGGAATATCAGCGTATGATCATGTACATTACTCGTTTTTTTTACAGTTAGCTTTGGGTAACGTTATTTCCGCTCTCGGTGATAAAACAAAAAAAGCTTCACACATACCGTATAGAGACTCAAAGTTAACCAGATTACTTCAAGATTCTCTCGGAGGTAATATAGCTTGTGATATCGTTATAATACAGATATAAGATGTGGTTTTAAATATGAAGGGCATCTAATAAAACATTACAACTTCAAATATTTCAATTGGATATTGCAGGAAATAGTCAAACTGTTATGATAGCGTGTGTATCGCCGAGCGATAGAGATTTTATGGAAACTCTAAGTACTCTAAAATATGCGAATCGAGCAAGAAATATAAAGAATAAAGTTACTATTAACCAGGATAAGAGCTCGCGGACAATCGCTTCGTTACGACGAGAAATTCAACAGCTTCAATTGGAATTGATGGAATATAGACAAGGCATGTTTGATAAAAAGCTATTATATTATGTTATTCGTACATTATGTATAATAATAATTCCCTTTTTCGTTTTTTTAGGCAAGAGAGTCGTTGGTGAAGATGGAGTTAACGATGCCTGGCATGAAAATCAAATGTTGAATAGCGAATTACAGAGTCTGCGGACCAGAGTGAAAGCACTTTCAGAAACAATTGAAGCATTAACCGCCAAAAATGTTCTTTTATTAGCGGAAAAAGCAACGGGTCAGTGGGTAGCGGCAACAAGTGGAGGTGATGAACAAGTGACTAGTTTGGTACAAGGCTATGTTCAAGAAATAGAGGAGTTAAGAGCTCGTTTATTGGAAGCGGAAGCTATGTATCAGCAATTAAAAAAAAGACAGATGCAGGTATACTTATATATACTATGTTATAATAAAATATTAAAAGATGTAATAGATCAGACTGATATATTAACAAAATATTAATTAGGTCAGCGCTGCAAATCCATATGGGGATAGTTCATTCCATTCCGATTCCGCATCTGTGTTAATCGATGCTAAAAAGGATGTTGAAAAGGAGATAGAAACGCTAAAAGCTTTGAAGGAACAATACAGTCACACTAACGTTACTGCCAAATCAGTAGATGAAGGAGAAATCGACGATGCGGAGAATGCACAGGACTCTGTAAGCGAGGATGATTCCGATGATGACTCGGATCGTAAAGGCATGTTTAAATGCAGCATGTTACATTTTTTACATGTTTATGGTAGCTGCATAACAGTTAATAGCAATATTTAAGGAATGCAAAGATATCTCGTACACAAGTATTTTCATTACAATATACATTAATTTTACAGAAGAAGACGAAGAAGAAGCGGCTATGGGTCGTGAGTTGGAGGCGCTAACATCTGACATCGATGTTAAGCAGCGTCTGATACAAGAGCTTGAGCTCTCCCAGAGACGTTTGCAAACTATGAAGCAGCATTATGAGGATAAATTGGCTCAATTGCAAACTCGTATTAGAAACACACAAGAAGAAAGGGATAAAGTGTTGCAATCTTTACAACAGCAACCCACACCGCCTACTGAGAAGGTGAAAAAATTACGCGACGAATATGAGAAGAAGCTCTCTAACATGCAAAAGGAAATGCGGCTTCTTCAATCTGCTAAAAAGGAACATGCGAGGTTACTGAAAAATCAGTCGCAGAGTGAAAATCGGTTGAGAGGTCTAAGAAACGAACTTTCGGAAATGAAACGAGCGAAGGTGAAGCTTTTGAATAAAATGCGGGAAGAGGCGCAACGACACAAAGAAAATGAGCTGAGGCGCAATAGAGAAATAGCGCAATTACGTAAAGAGAGTCGCAGGCATGCGAATGTGATTAGAACGTTGGAAGCAGACAAGAGAATGAAGGAAGTTGTACTTAGGCGTAAGCAGGAGGAGGTGACGGCGCTACGAAAAAGGGATCGAGGATTGAGCCAAAAGGCCGCCGGTCGTGCACCAGTCAGACCACTTAATCCCAAAGCGTTGAAGCAAAGATGGCAAACATTCGAGAGAACAGTCACCAAGCAAGCATTGGCGAAACAAGCTGCCGCAGAAACGGAGAGAGAAATGGAAAGACTACTTCAAGAGAGGGAAGAATTGGGAAGAGATTTGGAGAAGCTTCAAAAACATAAAAGTCAAATTACAAGCATAAGAGGTGACATCACCGATATCGACGAAGAGATCGATAATGTGCGGAGTAAAATCAGTTACTTGCAGGTAATAACTAATAACAATCTTTTTTAATGGAATTGTGTGTGTGTGTGTGTGGGTCTCATTTTTGCTACTAATCTTGCAAAAATTTTATAGGATAGTATCGCGGAATGTCAACGGGATATGGTCGAAATGGGTGACGGTGAGGCGGAAGGTGAACCCGGTGTCGAAGCGCTCATTTCTACGATCCGAACAGTGGACGAAGCACAATACTTACTTCAACGAATGCTCGCGTTTACTGTAGAACAAAGCTGCGTAGCTGCACAAAAACAGCTCGAAGTACGAGATATGGAATCACGGCTTAATCAAGTTGCACAAGAGAGCGATGTGCAACATCAGTTACTCGAGCATGTTTTACGCGATCGAGATCTTTTGTCTCTTACCAATAATCAGAATAATATATCAACTTATAGTCCAGCTAGCTCAAGAAGCTCATCTCCCGACAAGTAAGTCATTACTTTCGACATCATTTTTCGAGTATTTCATCATTTTAAATCTCATGATATATTGTATTGCATATAGCAGCGAAAGTTATAGCCAAATCATACTCGGTGAAGAAAAACAGCGTAATAGCAAAGTCAGAAGAAGAACAACGCAGCCGCAAGAACTTCTTTATGGTATACATGTTAGTCCTGAGAATATGACGAAAGCGGAAGATCAGAATCAGAATTATAATCATCCTCTTACTAGAGTCCCCAGTGCACCAGGTAGCCTAAAGTAAGTAGTCCAAGTACGATCGCTTTTAAACTCCTTGTTTGCTTGTGAAAGTGTAGAAAAATTGACTAATTGCAATTCATTACCTTTGACTAAATTTTATACCAGAGGACTGGTGTTAACACGAAATCAATATGGTAGTACCGGCGGATCGCCAACTTTGAGTCGTCGTGACAGCACTTCGCCCAGAGCTTTGCGACGGCCGATTCATCCAGGTGGAGGCTCCATGTGAGTGATTGTCCTGCAGCATATTCTTGTTCTTGTATTCCTTGCATATATTTGTCTTGATGCTCTACTCCATGCACTATTGAATATTTTTATTTCCTCGAGATGAAACCTTATTTTGTTGATTTTTTGTTTGAGATTATAGGAATCAAGTATTTTGTGCCTATAAATATAAAATCCAATAATTATTACATACATACACACAGATACACATAAAGTATACACAAAAAAATAAGTGTGAGCTCCAAATGATGTTAAATGCTGCAGGTTTTGTGAGAGAAATAAACTAGTTTGAGATAGATCGATCTGTTGTTGTAACAAAAAAAAAAAAAAAATGATAATAAAACAGCATAAGTGGAATTATATTACAAGGAAAGCATCTGTTATATTGCTTTCCATTGTATACCAAATATCTTTGAGCTTATCAAATGAGATGTTCAATAAATATTTCTAAGCATTATTTATATATTGTAAAATAAATAAGATTTTTTACATGTGGATATATATGATATAACACACAGCGTGTGTAAAGATAAAAAAACACTAAATCTTACTTTTGTACATCTTGTTTTCAAACGCAAACGGCATTTTTAATATATTTATATATGTTTAAAAATAAGTAAGATGTATATATATTATTTTATATACAATTATATCTATATATATTTTGGCAAAAAATCTGACAACACGATATAACATTTCATCCAGATGACTTTTCATCTTATATTAACATATTGTTAACGATTACAACGAGAAAAGATTAGATTTAGAATTAATTTATACAAAATATTCTTCAATATGTATATAGATGTAAGAGTTATTTTCTCTCTGTAATATAAAATAAAGAAATAAATAACGAACGTTGAAATAAGAAGCTCAAATACGATAGCTGTCAAAGAATCTCCTTTTGACGCAACATCTCTTACTAGAGTCCCCAGTGCACCAGGTAGCCTAAAGTAAGTAGCCCAAGTACGATCGCTTTTTTTTAATTTTATCGCACCTTGTTTGCTTGTGAAAGTGTAGAAAAATTGACTAATTGCAATTCATTACCTTTGACTAAATTTTATACCAGAGGACTGGTGTTAACACGAAATCAATATGGTAGTACCGGCGGATCGCCAACTTTGAGTCGTCGTGACAGCACTTCGCCCAGAGCTTTGCGACGGCCGATTCATCCAGGTGGAGGCTCCATGTGAGTGATTGTCCTGCAGCATATTCTTGTTCTTGTATTCCTTGCATATATTTGTCTTGATGCTCTACTCCATGCACTATTGAATATTTTTATTTCCTCGAGATGAAACCTTATTTTGTTGATTTTTTGTTTGAGATTATAGGAATCAAGTATTTTGTGCCTATAAATATAAAATCCAATAATTATTACATACATACACACAGATACACATAAAGTATACACAAAAAAATAAGTGTGAGCTCCAAATGATGTTAAATGCTGCAGGTTTTGTGAGAGAAATAAACTAGTTTGAGATAGATCGATCTGTTGTTGTAACAAAAAAAAAAAAAAAATGATAATAAAACAGCATAAGTGGAATTATA
Organism: Formica exsecta; assembly: GCF_003651465.1. Lineage (NCBI taxonomy): Eukaryota > Metazoa > Arthropoda > Insecta > Hymenoptera > Formicidae > Formica > Formica exsecta. The sequence goes on from NW_021848711.1 coordinate 871,324, forward strand.
TTACAAGGAAAGCATCTGTTATATTGCTTTCCATTGTATACCAAATATCTTTGAGCTTATCAAATGAGATGTTCAATAAATATTTCTAAGCATTATTTATATATTGTAAAATAAATAAGATTTTTTACATGTGGATATATATGATATAACACACAGCGTGTGTAAAGATAAAAAAACACTAAATCTTACTTTTGTACATCTTGTTTTCAAACGCAAACGGCATTTTTAATATATTTATATATGTTTAAAAATAAGTAAGATGTATATATATTATTTTATATACAATTATATCTATATATATTTTGGCAAAAAATCTGACAACACGATATAACATTTCATCCAGATGACTTTTCATCTTATATTAACATATTGTTAACGATTACAACGAGAAAAGATTAGATTTAGAATTAATTTATACAAAATATTCTTCAATATGTATATAGATGTAAGAGTTATTTTCTCTCTGTAATATAAAATAAAGAAATAAATAACGAACGTTGAAATAAGAAGCTCAAATACGATAGCTGTCAAAGAATCTCCTTTTGACGCAACATACTTGTTTCTTACTTTTATGAAATTTGCATTCGATAATGGCTGAAACTAATAATTGTGCTTGATTGTGCGCACTATCCTTATATTATATAAACTTTCTTGATAAAGCTTCATTAATATGATACTTTACTGCACCTCTTTTTCGCGCATGCATGTTTTCATTTAATTTTTCAAGTGTGCATGATTATTATAATTAGCTTAACTTAATAGCTATATGCCGGCTGACTAACACGCTAACATAACAAACGCTCCTACTCAGGGAACAGGTAACCCATACGGATGTGTCTTCGCCTCCTGGATCGCCGACTACGTACAGACGATTCAATAGCCGCGAAGAAAATGTATTCTCGAGACTAACTGCGAGTAGACAACCAATCGCGTCTGAGCCGCAACCGATGAAAGGAATTATCTCGCAGTATCAGGGCAAGGTAAAAAGGGCAGATTAACGATCTCTTTTTAATTCTCTCTTCTGAGGCAGTTTTTTTTTAAATATGGTTCTTCCAGATACAACCGCGAGCCATTTTGCAATGTTCTCACGTAGCGGAAGGACACAGCAAAGCTGTCCTCACTATATGCGTGACTTCGGATCTACTTTTCAGCGGCTCGAAAGGTACGTGAATGTGATATCGAAAATTTTAACATAATAATTGCGTGCACAGTTAAAATATTACCCCGCGAATTTTCAGATCGCACCGTGAAGGTATGGGATTTAGAAACGGGAATCGAGAGTATGACTTTAAGCGGACATCCTAATAACGTGGTCGCCGTGAAATATTCTGCTACGCATCGGCTTCTATTCAGCGTGTCCGCGGCATACGTTAAAGTCTGGGATTTAAGAGCCGGCAGCTGTGTAAAGACGCTATTCTCCTCGGGTCAGACCCAGACCGGCCCGATTGCATTGTCAACTCCGTCCAGGATGCTGCAAGTTCCCGTAGGGGAAACGACGATTAATGATCTGGCGCTCAGCTTGGATGAGCAGGAATTGTATACAGCATCCAGCGATAAAGTCAAAATATGGGATCTTCGTAAATTGACGTATACTGCTAAATTAAACATGCCGCACACAGCGGCCGTTATGTGCTTGGCTGTCGCCGAGGATGGCAGAGTGATAGCGGGTAGTAAGGATCATCTGATATCTCTAGCCGAGCCGAATATGTCCGGCTCGTCCATCAGTTTAGCGCCACCGCATTATGATGGGGTTCAATGTTTAGCTACGATCGATTCCACGCTATTTTCCGGTACATTCTCGTTTCGGTTATCAACATGTAATCAATATACAAAAACTTTTCATGTGAATTATTTTTCAGGCTCTAGAGATATGTGCATTAAACGATGGGATCTGAGTAAAATGGAGTTGGTTCAATCTCTCAATAACGCCCATAAAGATTGGATCTTGGGATTGTGTATGATAAATAACGGTTCCGTAATGATCTCTGGATGTCGCGGTGGTATACTCAAGGCATGGTCCGTTCCCAAGGATTATTCGGGAGAGTGCACACCTATCGGAGAAGTTCGGGCGCACACTTCCGCCATCAATGCTATCGCGACCAACCAACAGCACATATTTACAGCGAGCAAGTAAGTAAAAGAATATCTTGATACTTTTATATTCGGCCGTGTCCAAAATAGTTAGCAAATAGGTAGCTGTTTGCAGATCATTTATGAGATTAAAATACATGATTGAATTAGATACTTGGGTTCAGCTATGGACCATGCTACGATATTCCAGGTGAAATAACGGTCTCGGATGTTGATTTCAGCTCTGGAGAGGTGAAGCTGTGGCGTATACCCGATTCTTCATTATCGATGTCTATCTCCACAGTTTCCCTTTAACTTTATTTGCTTTTTGCTTGTATGTTAATGTGTTGTGCATTTAGCTTATATATATATATATTTCTTTTTTCTTATTTTTTCCGGTAATGCGCATGTTTTGTCTAATTGAGTTTAACGTAATAATGTATTCTACATTATAATGTAAATATAATGTGGCGGTAGGGCCATGTTTATTATGCTTATAACATTCATCAAATGTTATCATACATTGGGTCATTTTACGCAGTATTATATTTATAAAAATGCTTTAAAATCAAATATAAACGCGCAAACAAATATTCTATAAATGTAAAATCTATATTTTTGTTTGCGCTTTATATCTACATATACCAATGTAATAATTGCCAAAAACTAAAAATTAAGCTCTTCTTTGAAGATAATCAAATTTAAATATACGAGATCGTTTGTTTACCTAACTTTGTAGGTACTTTTTTTTTTATGGAAGACAATATATAAAATTGTTTTTGTTAATCGAATCAAAATGACAAAAAGACTTAATAATCAATTTTGCATAAATCTATTAAAGTCTAATGTGTATGAATATTTAATTTATATATGTTATTACTTGCTTCTATGTTGTTTACTCCACTTTGGTGCTTTGCATGGTCATCGTGTCGATACGAAGCGATGGAACTGTGAGATTGTGGAATTACTGTAAACGAGACACAAGGACCTTCCACAGGAGCAACTCATTGAAAAGCTAACACGCATCATACCACTAAATATTGTATTTAATTTGCAATTATACAGTTTAAATGATAATGCACTTGACCACATCTGTTATGTTTAGTTCGTATTTTTTATACATTGCTATTATATTGATTTTTTATAGTATTATTGAGAATATACTCTTCAAATAACTTTTTTATATTCTTTGACTCGACTGCATATTTTTAATAAATGTTAAGTAAATGTATGTGATAATTATAAAAAATGTAGGACAATATGTTAAATTGAACAAAATGAATTGAATTACAATGTTAAGAAAATCCGTCTGAAATAGGAATTATGTGCATTATCATACGCCTAAATGCTACAAGGATTTAGATAAAATGTTATCTGAAAGGAACAAAAAAAAAGCTATGTGTTATATAATATTTATTTTATTAAGAACATAAAGATATGGTCGTAATCATAATAATTATAATATTTATTCTTAGTACAAATAATAATTGTCGGTTAATACTGTACAGTCTGAGGTCTCTGTAGGTTCCAAATACTGGATATTGTCAGGGTTGGCTGTTATTCAATCTTCTTCTGTGAAAATTTTAAAACAATATGCGAACATTTTAAAACAGTTATCTCTTAATGTTATATGCTCATAATTGCTACTGAAAAATAAATCAATTATATATATAAAAAAAAAAAAAAAAGAAAAAAACATTGTAATTATAAAATTTTAATTGATTAATAGAAAGGTTTTCACTATATACCTCTTTTTCTTTTTATGCGCGGTAAGTGATTCTTGACCACTATCGTCCTCGCTATCCTCTGATTGACTACTACTAGTACTACTCGACGAACTACTTGAAGAACCGCTCGAGGAATCACTGGCAACACCAGTGTCCGTTTTTACATCTACGCTTTCCGCTAGCGCTGCCAGTTCTGGTTCTTTATCATAGAGTACTTGTAACCATTTCTGCGACAATTTCGGCCTCCCTCGCACCTGGTTGCAACAAGTTGTTTAATGTTACAGGCTTGTAAATTACTTTTTTGTTACAACCATGAATCTAAATACTCTTGCGCATGCAACTTTTTTGATAATATTTCAATCTATTATCATAGATAAGATGTTACATGTTACGTTTTGCATCGGATTCTTACCGTTTTGTGCCAAACCACCGGGAAGTTCGTGCGTGAACAGAAATTCTGTGTCACTGCTATAGTTTGATCAAGATTTAAGACAATATGCCACCAACCACCAGGAATAAAAACGGTCTCACCAGGAACCTGTAGAATTTCTATCGGGCGGCAATCTTTCGGCCACGTAGGTAGCTTTGTGCGGGGATAGACAATAGAAAACCATGTAATAGCTTCATCCCTCTGCTTACCACCCTCGGCTGCCGTTACTTTTAAAAGCTCGCGAGGAGTATGCGTAGGAAATAGGCACCAACGTTTATGACCAGAAATTAATGCATTCCATGCACTGGTACCTAATGGGTCTATATGTATTCCTGTACCTGTTATAATAATATTATCACAACTAAATGTTATATACGAACATTGTATTAATTACAATCTTCTTACAATCTTACTAAATGTGTGTGACACACACACACACACACTATTATGTGATTTCTTATTGAAATATGTAATGAATTATTGATTTCTGACTTAATGTTTGTTGCAAATTATTATAAAAAAGAAAGAGATATAATGTAGCGTTTTATTGAGGCGAAAAGATCTATAATAATTACACAACATATATATTGGCTCCAAAATACTCACCAGATCTTGCAGGACCCATAACAAACCAACGGTATGGGGGTCTTCGATGTTCTCCGGCATAACGAAACAGATCATCCCGGAAATATCTAGGAATTATATAATCTTCCAACAACCTTTTTCGCCTTGGATGTTCACCGAACGAACTATCGAAAATGTATAAGGGAGAATCATCTTCATTATTAAACATATAACGAATGTAATACTTCATCTTCATTTTTACACTGTATCCCTCATTGTCTTCTCCGCACTTGAACTTTTGATTCCGATATTTCTTTGCTAACTTCTGTAATCACATAAGGAAATAGAATTCAGAAATTAAAAATATTGTAGAATTTTGTACAATCAATTTTATCAATAATGTTTAGTGTATTACATTCATTGGTCTAATATTTAAAAAACATCTTTGCTTCTAATTATTTCATATTTGCAAAGCACAGAGAATCAAGTCAAGTTATATATCATCAAATGTTATAGATTTTTGAATATAAATACACTGGATTAACATGTACTAATTGTATATATTAGAATCGTGATAAGAGAACAAACCTCTATAGTCCACTTGTGCTGGGCTCGCCAACTATTTTGAACACCTCGTATTATCACAGGTTTGTAAGGTTTCTCATACTTTTCTACAAAATCTTCCGTAGTCACGTCGGATTCATTAATTCGTTCGGCATTGTCCTCAAATTCCCAAAATTTTCGAAAATTCTTACAATAATTGTGCTGGGTCCATGCGATCTTATCGGCAAGCTCTAAAAATATATATAAATAAACTTTCAACAATGAATTTCTAATCCTCAGATCTCGTGATTGTCATTTAAATTAGCTTTGTTTTGAACTATATAATGCTACAAGAATATTAATGTCGACAATTATTCAACATGGATCATATATCAAATTAAATTAGCGAATGACTGCAAACGGTAAATGAATTAAGACTATCGCGAAATTAAATTACATCATCGTCATCCAAGGTCTTTGGGAAGAAGGGGAGGGGAAGAGTAGTAGTATTCGATAGATCTTTCTCGCTCTTCCTTGAGACGAACGTACGGGAGAGAATCAGAGAACGACATAATTTTGATTTATACGCCAAGAGAGAGCTCGGACATTTAAAAGCTGCGTGTAATAGATAAATGAGAAGAGACGAAAAAGTCGAAGGAAGGCGAATATCGATGTACGATCTTGGCGTTTTTACACTGTAGGTTATAAATCACAAGTTCCATTTTCTTTACCTGGTCGAGCCTTCCTTTTCACTTCCCTGATTCTCTTTTTGTCGCGATGATCCAGTTCCCATTTATCCGTCATGACTACGTTTATATATTATCTAATTAAACTAATTGCGTAGTATATATATTTACAAAGATATTATACTGGGGTAAAGATATTTAAAAACGCATTGCAAAATGTTGAACGACGTTTAGTAATAATAACCTGTAATGACGGATGGCAACCGAACTCAGTGTTGCCAAATCGACAAAAAATATTTCACCAAAGCGTTAGGTTTTTTTTTTTTTTTGTTTACAATTCCTAGAAAATTTTGTATTTGAAATGAGATAAATATCGGAAAAAGAATTCTCTCTCTGTGAATACATATTCAGATATTTATTATTAATTATACATAAAATATGAAATGTGAGATTCGAGTAACATCCGTTCGTATTCGCTGTTCATGTTTGTTCGCTCAGTGTATATTCACCTTTAGTAATTTATTAGATCGCGTGTAATTTAACTCCTTTGTATTTTTTCCATGTGTCATAGTTTTTTT
>NW_021848711.1:879282-885295 GCF_003651465.1 Formica exsecta
AATTAAACAGTAAATTTCATCATAGTCTCGAGAGAATATAAAAAAAAAAAAAAAAAAAAGAAAAAAACATTGTAATTATAGAATTTTAATTGATTAATAGAAAGGTTTTCACTATATACCTCTTTTTCTTTTTATGCGCGGTAAGTGATTCTTGACCACTATCGTCCTCGCTATCCTCTGATTGACTACTACTAGTACTACTCGACGAACTACTTGAAGAACCGCTCGAGGAATCACTGGCAACACCAGTGTCCGTTTTTACATCTACGCTTTCCGCTAGCGCTGCCAGTTCTGGTTCTTTATCATAGAGTACTTGTAACCATTTCTGCGACAATTTCGGCCTCCCTCGCACCTGGTTGCAACAAGTTGTTTAATGTTACAGGCTTGTAAATTACTTTTTTGTTACAACCATGAATCTAAATACTCTTGCGCATGCAACTTTTTTGATAATATTTCAATCTATTATCATAGATAAGATGTTACATGTTACGTTTTGCATCGGATTCTTACCGTTTTGTGCCAAACCACCGGGAAGTTCGTGCGTGAACAGAAATTCTGTGTCACTGCTATAGTTTGATCAAGATTTAAGACAATATGCCACCAACCACCAGGAATAAAAACGGTCTCACCAGGAACCTGTAGAATTTCTATCGGGCGGCAATCTTTCGGCCACGTAGGTAGCTTTGTGCGGGGATAGACAATAGAAAACCATGTAATAGCTTCATCCCTCTGCTTACCACCCTCGGCTGCCGTTACTTTTAAAAGCTCGCGAGGAGTATGCGTAGGAAATAGGCACCAACGTTTATGACCAGAAATTAATGCATTCCATGCACTGGTACCTAATGGGTCTATATGTATTCCTGTACCTGTTATAATAATATTATCACAACTAAATGTTATATACGAACATTGTATTAATTACAATCTTCTTACAATCTTACTAAATGTGTGTGACACACACACACACACACACTATTATGTGATTTCTTATTGAAATATGTAATGAATTATTGATTTCTGACTTAATGTTTGTTGCAAATTATTATAAAAAAGAAAGAGATATAATGTAGCGTTTTATTGAGGCGAAAAGATCTATAATAATTACACAACATATATATTGGCTCCAAAATACTCACCAGATCTTGCAGGACCCATAACAAACCAACGGTATGGGGGTCTTCGATGTTCTCCGGCATAACGAAACAGATCATCCCGGAAATATCTAGGAATTATATAATCTTCCAACAACCTTTTTCGCCTTGGATGTTCACCGAACGAACTATCGAAAATGTATAAGGGAGAATCATCTTCATTATTAAACATATAACGAATGTAATACTTCATCTTCATTTTTACACTGTATCCCTCATTGTCTTCTCCGCACTTGAACTTTTGATTCCGATATTTCTTTGCTAACTTCTGTAATCACATAAGGAAATAGAATTCAGAAATTAAAAATATTGTAGAATTTTGTACAATCAATTTTATCAATAATGTTTAGTGTATTACATTCATTGGTCTAATATTTAAAAAACATCTTTGCTTCTAATTATTTCATATTTGCAAAGCACAGAGAATCAAGTCAAGTTATATATCATCAAATGTTATAGATTTTTGAATATAAATACACTGGATTAACATGTACTAATTGTATATATTAGAATCGTGATAAGAGAACAAACCTCTATAGTCCACTTGTGCTGGGCTCGCCAACTATTTTGAACACCTCGTATTATCACAGGTTTGTAAGGTTTCTCATACTTTTCTACAAAATCTTCCGTAGTCACGTCGGATTCATTAATTCGTTCGGCATTGTCCTCAAATTCCCAAAATTTTCGAAAATTCTTACAATAATTGTGCTGGGTCCATGCGATCTTATCGGCAAGCTCTAAAAATATATATAAATAAACTTTCAACAATGAATTTCTAATCCTCAGATCTCGTGATTGTCATTTAAATTAGCTTTGTTTTGAACTATATAATGCTACAAGAATATTAATGTCGACAATTATTCAACATGGATCATATATCAAATTAAATTAGCGAATGACTGCAAACGGTAAATGAATTAAGACTATCGCGAAATTAAATTACATCATCGTCATCCAAGGTCTTTGGGAAGAAGGGGAGGGGAAGAGTAGTAGTATTCGATAGATCTTTCTCGCTCTTCCTTGAGACGAACGTACGGGAGAGAATCAGAGAACGACATAATTTTGATTTATACGCCAAGAGAGAGCTCGGACATTTAAAAGCTGCGTGTAATAGATAAATGAGAAGAGACGAAAAAGTCGAAGGAAGGCGAATATCGATGTACGATCTTGGCGTTTTTACACTGTAGGTTATAAATCACAAGTTCCATTTTCTTTACCTGGTCGAGCCTTCCTTTTCACTTCCCTGATTCTCTTTTTGTCGCGATGATCCAGTTCCCATTTATCCGTCATGACTACGTTTATATATTATCTAATTAAACTAATTGCGTAGTATATATATTTACAAAGATATTATACTGGGGTAAAGATATTTAAAAACGCATTGCAAAATGTTGAACGACGTTTAGTAATAATAACCTGTAATGACGGATGGCAACCGAACTCAGTGTTGCCAAATCGACAAAAAATATTTCACCAAAGCGTTAGGTTTTTTTTTTTTTTTGTTTACAATTCCTAGAAAATTTTGTATTTGAAATGAGATAAATATCGGAAAAAGAATTCTCTCTCTGTGAATACATATTCAGATATTTATTATTAATTATACATAAAATATGAAATGTGAGATTCGAGTAACATCCGTTCGTATTCGCTGTTCATGTTTGTTCGCTCAGTGTATATTCACCTTTAGTAATTTATTAGATCGCGTGTAATTTAACACCAGTGGAGACACACCACGTGTCATAGGTTTACGATCATCAATTCTATCGAAAAAATAATTACGTAAGAATTGGGAAGAAATGATTATATTGAATTAATTTCGTCGTAATATTTATAGAAGAAAGAGGGGGTGAGAATAGAAACACACGAGTGAAACATATTCGCGTTAAAATATTCATGTATAATATTAGACACCGAATTCGCTCTGGAGAGGAAATATTCGATGAAAGATTCACGGGAAAATAGAAATATTTTCGCTCTCGAGAAAATATCTCGAAGAAACCACCAGTACGCGCGCGTACATATTCGCGTGGGGCGACGATCGAAAGAATGATCGAAAGAAAAAAGAAAAGAAAAGAAAAGAGAAAAAAAAAAAAAAAAACACGGCACTCTGTTGATGCGCTTTCGTGACGTCCGCCTGGTGGAATGCCTGGTAATCTTCGCCGTGCGAGAATCGTCGGAGGACAATTTCGCGAGACACGCCCGTGAATCACGTCGTACGGCTCTGTGACCTGATCCAATTTCGAAATAATCCCCGAAAGAAGATAAAAAGAGAACTCCTGGGCGTCCTCCTCTACGCCTGCGCACAGATGGAATACGCAATCACGAGTGTCTGCTCGAGTCGAAAATATACAACACGCGTTTGACTTCGTAAAAAGAAAAAAAGAGATTCTAAAATGAACGAATCTCCTGCACGTGTCGTGCCATCGATTACCGATGCGCGAAAATACTCTTCGCTGAAATACTCTTGAAAATTAGCGTAGCTACCGAGGGAGAAAGATCTTCGCATCACGTAATCTGACATTTTACTTCGCTTCGAGATGCTAAAATTTCGAGAATATTCTTGAGGAATCGATATTCTAGAACCGTAGAGAATTTTGACAAGCGAATGACTACTGTCGAGTAAAAGCTATCGATACGACGGTTGGCGAGGCTTCGAAGATCGGGCCTGTTGAAAATAAACGGGAAGTCAAACGCTGACGCAATCGTGTCGATCACGTCGCGCGAAATTCCGGGTTTCACGTGGAGTGGTGGTAACAATCGCTTTCATAATAAAGCGAGCGTGTTACAACCGTCCGTCGCGTCGTGGGCTAATGCATTTCTTGCGGCTAGAAGTTTCAGGAGAAGTGAGTGACACGACGCGGGGAAAGTGATCGACGTGTAGTCAATAAGGTAGAATGTCCTTTTTCTCGTGCTGTCGCTACGGCTATGGCCCAATCGTCGACGATCGATTGAACAATGGATCGGGAAGGCACGAAGCGTAATTTCATTTGTACCGCAAAATTGCATTCGTACCGAGAAAAATTGTCATTTCCGCCTGTCGCCTTTTTATCCGTTCTTTTTCGTAAGTAACGCGAGAGCAATACGATATCGATGATTATATAAGACCTAGATAACGTAATAATAATTTTTAAAGAAATGCAAGAGAGAGAAAGAATTTTTTTCTAAAATATCAATAATCGTATTTAAAATATACACACAAATATAGTATGATTTTATCTTAATATAAATCAAAATTTTTCTCTTATTTTCGATCTCAATTTTCAATCTGACATCTACTTTTGGATCTTTTAATCAATCAGATCATCTTCTCTTGAAACTATTTAATCTGCAGTTTTTTCTCTTTCAAATCTCCAAATGAGAAACGCTTTGTTTACCGTCTATTTGTGTGAAGTATAAAATAGAAGCTCAATTCCTACATACAAAATAAAAAAATTTATCGAAATCTCTCTAGAATTTATAAACGTGACAAAATTGAAATTGATAAGGAACAAAATATCAACTCGGGACTAATGATTCGGGAAAGTGATCTCTCTTTTTCGTAACGGGCGTGAAATATGAGAAAGTGACGATTTTATTCTTGTGTAACGACAAATCAAAACGCAAAAATGCAACGAGAATATTCGCATAATGTGTGTTAAAAGCGCATTCGCCACTTTTGCGAACGGAAATACACGGGATTCATCTCGCGTAATCAAGCAACTTTCTCATACTTGAGTTCTCCTCAGGGTCAACAGTACAGTCAGGCAAAGGACGTCGGCAAAAGAGGCCAACTAGGACATCAAGGTCTTCACGGCTCGGCAATAAGGGAAAGTACAAGAGGCTTTCGACGGAATGACCCTTTAAGGGGCACGAGGGTAGTTTCGACGACGACAGTGAAGGGGAGAAGGGGTACGAAGAGGGGATATATTGATCGTACCGAAAACATTCGCCCCAGAAACGGGATTCTCCTTTGCATCTCCCGACGACGGCGAAAAGAAAAAGAAAAAAAAAAAAAAAACAGGCGATTTTTCTTCATCATATATATTCGGCGAGAAAATTCCTTTGGACGGCGCCGTCCGGGATATATCGACGTATCCTGGAATCAAGTCGTTTCACGAGATTTAAATCTGCGGCGACAGCCCGTCGAAGTCTCTCTTTCTCATGAGCGAAGGCAATTTAACAGTGCCCCGGCATTTGCTCGAGAAAATTGCGACGCACAAATTGCACATAACGGTTATTGCAGGGTGGCGGAAAAAAGTGGGAAGTTAAGCTCCATCGTTAGAAATGTAACCCTCTCTCCCGTCTGAGTAAATCCGAGAGTTTCGAGTAGCGTAATCTAAAACAACGTACGATTCTGCTCCCCCCCCCTCTTTTTCCACCCTCCTCCTCCTCCTTTCTTACCGGCACTCGATTCATTATATCATCGCGACGAGAATGTATGTCGTGCTCGCGTCAATTATTATTGATGTGCAAGCGTATAATTTTTCCGCAAGATACATAATCGTGAATGCTCCTACGCACGAGGACTGCGGGGGTGCCAAGAGAGAAAGAGAGAGAGAAAAAATTATGAAGAGTCATCAAGGGTGTCATATTTAGATATACCGCGGTGGTCGCATGAGGGTTGAATTCTCAAGGACGCGGCGATGACGTAGATGAGAGAGAAGAGGGTGGCCGGTCTATTTTAACGGGCGGTCGCAGGTGATCGATCGCGGAGTGTCGTACCAACCCCGCGAAAAGCACGGGACGGAATATTTCGTAACTGCTCCCGTGCTCTCTCTCTCTCTCTCTCTCTCGTTCTACACTGCCTATTCCTGTAATCCTCATTTGTAATTTCGGTTCGTGGCACGCGAGGGTTATTGAACCGTTACGAGAGGGAGCGGGGG